>NC_083738.1:1500000-1747500 GCF_033458585.1 Syngnathus typhle | reverse complement strand
TTTAGGCCTATTGCCTTGACTTCCCACTTGATAAAGACGATGGAGAGGATCATCCTGGGTCACCTGCGTTCACTGGTGAGAGCGGAGCTGGACCCCCTGCAGTTTGCTTACCGACCTGGTGTTGGGGTGGACGATGCAGTGATTTATTTACTGCACAGAACACTGCTTCACCTGGAGGACATCGGGAACACTGGGAAGATCATGTTTTTCGATTTCTCCAGTGCTTTTAACACCATCCAGCCGTCACTGCTCAGGGTGAAGATGGAGAAGGCCGCTGTGGACCAGTGCCTGGCTGCATGGGCAACAGACTTCCTCACCGACAGGCCACAGTATGTGAGGTTACATTGCCGTGAGTCTGACATGGTGTGCTGCAGCACAGGTGTCCCCCAGGGTACGGTGCTCTCTCCTTTCCTTTTCACCCTATACACTTTGGACTTTACCCACGACACCGCATACTGCCACATCCAGAAGTTCTCCGACGACACGGCCATTGTTGGGATATGTTTCGGAGGGTAACCATCTGGAATACAGGACGGTCATCAAGGACTTTGTCAGCTGGTGTGAGCTCAACCAGCTTCAGCTGAACACCATCAAGACGAAGGAGATGATCCTAAGCTTCGGGAGGACAGCACCCCACTTCACTCCGGTGAACATCCAGGGATCGGACATTGAGGTTGTGGAGAACTACAAATTCCTGGATGTTCGCCTTAACAACAAACAACTGGACTGATCCACACCCACACCCTGTACAAGAAGGGCCAGAGTCGCCTCCACCTGCTGAGGAGACTGAGGTCCTTCGGTGTGTGCAGGGGTATCCTCAGGATCTTCTATGACTCTGTGGTGGCCTCAGCCATCCTATACGTTGTGGTCTACTGGGGTGGGGGCAGTACGGACCGGGACAGGGGAAGACTAAATAAGATCGTCAGGAGTGCGAGCTCTGTCGTGGGCTGTCCCCTGGAATCCATTGAGGTTCCGGGTGAGAGGATAATTAAGCTTCATCCTCCCCTCGCTCGTGAACAAGACCCCAAGATACTTGAACTCCACTTGGGGCGGGATCTCTTCCTTGACCCGAATAGGGCATTCCACCATTTTCCAACTGAGGACCGTGGTCTCAGATTTGAAGGTGCTGACTTTCATCTCGACTGCTTTACACTCGGCTGCAAACTGCTCCAGTGAGAGCTGGAGATCACGGCTTGAAGAAGCCAACTGCACCACGTCGTTTGCAAAGAGCAGAGATGCAATGCTGAGGTCACCAAACCGATACCCTTAATGCCTTGGCTGCGCCTAAAAATTCTGTCCATAAAAGCTATCACGCACAGTGCTTGCCTGAAATCTTCCCACCCTGCTGCATTAGGACAATTGAATCATTTTTTATTTACATACGTATTTACATAATTAAAAGACCTACTACAGAAGCATTAGGACAATTGAATCATTTTCTATTTACATAATTACATAATTAAAAGACCTACTACAGAAAATTAAAAAAATGCTTAATATATTTTAAATTAATATTACAATTATAAATACTATTATTATGTATTAATATATTAATATTAACATTTATAATATCTAAATATTAAGCCTGTCACTAACACATTAATTAGATTAATAATTAATTAGATTAATAATTTTGTTGCAAATTAATGCGCTATAAAAATTAACACACTTTTAAATTTGGCCCATTGAGCAACTTGTAGGCTGTGGCTCATCACTTCCTTGTTGAGCTGTGTTACTCTTCCCGAATTGCTCGTTTAAATTTGGACCACCTACCTCTTACCTCAAGTGTCAGCTCATAGTCATTGGTAATACCAGCTCAGTGGCCTAGTGGTAGAGTCTCCGCCCTAAGACTGGAAGGTTGTGGGTTCAAACCCCGGCCGGGTCATACCAAAGACTATAAAAATGGGCGCTCACTGTCGCATTGCTTAAAGAGTGCCTTTGTGTTTTAGGATGAACAGCAGAGACCAAAGGAACAAGGCAAAGTGTTGTGAAATAAAATGCACAGAACGGCTACGCAAGACACGTCAGCTATATAAAGAGCGAGAGTTGTTTTCTTCCTATTAGTTTCAATTCACAGTTTAATTAGCAGTTTCAATCAGCAAATAACAAAATGCGTATTACAGGTAATATTTTATTTCACAACACTGCCTTGTTCCTTTGGTCTCTGCTGTTCATCCTAAAACACAAAGGCACTCTTTAAGCAATGCGACAGTGAGCGCCCGGCACGCCTCTTTCCCGTGCGCGCACGGAGCGCGGTGGTGCGTTTATGGGCAGTCGGAGAAATCAACGCCAACAAAAAAAATTACATCCAGCCTAGTTAAGACCATACCAAAGACTATAAAAATGGGACCCATTGCCTCCCTGCGTGTGTGACGATCATTGGGACTTAAAGAAAAATAAAAAAAATAAAAATATTTTTTTTTTTAAAAATTCATAAAAATTGGGTGCGTATTATACATGGGTACAGGCTTTTTTCCAGCATCAGCATGCCATTTTTAGGGTGCGTATTATACATGGGGGCGCACTATACACGGAAAAAAACGGTACTCAATCTAGAACTGGGACTGACTGTTGCTACATTAGTTTGCTGAGCCGTGTGTGGGTTTCATTCGGTGTGTGCCATGTAAAGACTGAGTGTGCCACTTGACTCATGATAAGGATCACATGATAACTTTATCTTGGAAGAAGTTATTTCAGTCAGACTTTCACCTAATTGCCAGCTGGTATATACTACTCTCCGTGACCCCAAACAGGATAAACAGTGAAGAAACAGGATCGATGTATGAAAATACAGTATCACATACAATCATTTACTACATCACTGTTTTGCTACACAATCGAACTATGTTGTGTTATATGATGCATGAGCATGTCTAATCAAAATAATCACGACAATAGGATCAGCCATATTCTCTTGCAGATAATTTTGGACAGCCACAGCCACTTTATCAGTCTAGTAATAGAAGGCTTTAACCTGATATCTCACATCACACAGGGCCCAGTATATAACTAATTAGCTATTGCTTTTGGTTGAAGAAATGAGGGGAGGATCCACAAAGGCACACAGAATTTTAATGTGAAAGAAAAATGAAATCAATAAAGGTGTAGGGCAACGAGCAACTGCCCCCCTCTTAACATTAACAATTACAGTGATTAACAGTGACACCCAGAGCTCATTTTTCACATGCAGCGGCAGGAGAGAGGTGAGATAAGCTTGTTTATTGGAGAGGGCCCTTTTCTCAAGGTGCACTCGTTCATCATTTTGGTTGAGGGTGGTGGTGATAGTGTGTGCGTGTGTGCGCGTGTGTGCGTGTGTGCGCGTGTGTGCGCGTGTGTGCGTGTGTGTGTGCGTGTCCGCGTGTGTGTGTGTGCGTGTGTGTGTGTGCGCGCGATTGCATGCGTGCGTGTATGTGTCTTTCGATGGCTTCACTGAATTTCCGAGTGCACACAGGCTTTTGTGAGATGGTAACAGGGTGGGGGGCAGTGTGTCTATCACTAAAAGAGACAATGACCTTGCGGCTAGAAGGGTCTGCGGTGAGTCAAGTTGTGATGTAGGCTTAAAACACAATCTTTTAAAGAAATGATTTTTAAAATGCTATATTGAAAAACCCAACATTTTAAAGAAATTAATTTTAAAATGCTCTATTGAAAAACAAAGTAAAAGGTCATCTTCTCTCACGAGATTAAAATATCCCTCCAAAATAAAATAAAAAAATACTTTCTTTCATGTCATGAGCTGTTAAAATGTGTTCACGTTTTCAGTCATCTCAATGGCTCTTCATCGCATCATCATAGCTTGTCACTGAAATACCACTGATTTGACACAATCTGGAGATGCTGGCGTTTAGGTTTGAATTACCTTGCTTTTAAATTGCAGTGAGAACAGGTTTTGAAGAACAGTGAAGGCTGCTGAATGTATAATGTATGGGAATTCCCTGAAGTATACACTCTTCTGTACATGCAGAAGGTCTTAGTCTGCACACACAGATCCTCACATCAGTTTTTATGAGGATCTGTGTGTGCAGACTAAGACCGTCTGCACGTACAACAGCGACAAACCTTGGTTTACACCGAACCTCAGGAGGCTGCGCAAAGTCAAGGAGGAGGCCTACAGGAGTGGCGACCGGGACCTGTTCAAACAGACCAGAAACACACTGAACTGAGAGGTCAGGAAAGCCAGGAGGTGTTACGGGGAGAGCCTGGAGAAACACCTCTCTGCCAATCCTGATCCCTCAACAGTGTGGAAAGGTCTGCAGAGCATCACGAGCTTCAAGAAACTAACCCCCCGTCCTGTAGAGGGCCCAAGGCTTGCAAACCAGCTAAACAGGTTCTAATGCAGGTTTGATCGGTCCTGCCACACAACAGGACCTCCTGCAGCACAATCAACATACTCACTTCCCCCCACAACCGGTCTGTCCACACCTCCATCACCGTTGTCACCTACTCTCTCCCTTGCAGAGGCCACACCTGCACTCCAGAGCCGTGAGGAGGAAGTGCGCCAGATGTTCCCGAGACAAAAGATCAGGAAGGCACCGGGCCCAGACGGTGTGTCCCCTTCCTGCTTGAAAGTCTGTGCTGAACAACTGGCACCCACCTTTGCACGGATCTTCAACCGTTCCCTGGAGCGCTGTGAGGTTCCCTTGTGCTTCAAGAGCTCCACCATCGTACCGGTGGCCAAGAAGCCGCCATCACAGGTTTGAATGACTATAAACCAGTCACCCTGACATCTGTGGTCATGAAATCTTTTAGAGGTTAGTGTTGAACCACCTGAAGGACGTCACGGGCCCCCTGCTTGAACCCCTCCAGTTTGCCTACCGGGCAAACAGGTCGGTGGATGATGCGATCAACATGGGACTGCACTACATCCTGCACCACCTGGACACACGAGGGACGTACTCCAGGATCCTGTTTGTGGACTTCATCGGTGTTCAACACCATCACTCCTGACATCCTCCAACAGAAGCTCATCCAGCTCGCGGTGCCTGCCTCCACCTGTCAGTGGATCACCAGCTTCCTGACCAACAGGAGACAGCGTGTGAGGCTGGGGACCATCACATCCAACACCCGGACAATCAATACTGGCGCCCCTCAGGGGTGCGTCCTCTCCCCACTGCTCTTCTCTCTCTACACTAATGATTGCTCCTCAGGTGACTCTCCTGTGAAGCTCCTGAAGTATGCAGACGACACCACTCTCATCGGACTGATCCGGGACAGTGACGAGACTGCGCACAGACAGGAGGTGGAGCGGCTGGTCCACTGGTGCAGCCAAAAGCACCTGGAGCTGAACCCGCTCAAGACCGTGGAGGTGACAGTGGACTTCAGGCGAAATCCTTCACCACTTTCACCCCTCACTATCCGCAGTAATACTATTCTCTCCACAGACAACTTCAAGTTCCTGGGAACCACAATCTCTTGGGACCTGAAATGGACCAGACACATGGACTCTGGAAGAAGGCCCAGCAGAGGCTGTACTTTCTGAGACAGCTTAGGACGTTCAACCTACCGCGGGAGCTGCTGAAGACCTTCTATACTGCGAAATCCAGTCTATCCTCTGCACCTCCATCACTGTCTGGTTTGGATCGGCCTCCAAACAAGACAAGCACAGACTGCAACAGACAATCAGGACTGCAGAAAAGATAATTGGAATCAACCTCCCATCTATCCAGGACTTGTACCTGTCCAGGACCAGGAAACGTGCAAGTAACACAACACAACAATCTCCTTGGTCTTGTTGACGTTCAGCAGGAGGTTGTTGTCTCTGCACCATGTGGTCAGAAGGTCAACCTCCAACCTGTATTGAGTCTTGTCGCCCTTGGTGATGAGACCCACCAGAGTCGTGTCGTCACTGCGGTTTTACCTTCATATTTCAGGAGAATTTTTGCTGGGTACAGCGAGCAGGTAGCATAAAATGGATCGCCTGGGCATGGTCTAAGCCACATAGGGTATTTCTTCAGTTTTAACCAGTCATTGTTATAACATGTCGAGCATTTATATTTTGACTTTAGTGGCCTGTTCTCACCTCCTGTAGGATCCTTGTCATCAGTTTCTCTACCCATTTTCACGATAAAATGTCATTCTTTTTAGTCAGTGGATCATTTCCTTTCTGTCTCTCCTTATCCTATACATTCACCTCCCTCACTATTTCAATTGATCACCACTGCCCACCCACCACCACCACAAATGAGTATGTTACGTCATTACGAGACAATTAGGCTGTGCACAAGTTTATGGAGGTAGTCGAACTTGCCTCCACACACTGTTTGGGTTCTGGTACAAGTCCCCTTGAGAGGTACTGGAGTCTCTTCCACTCTGGAGTTTTCCACAGTATGTGGGCATATTTATTGCCCCCGACTGGGTTCACCACGGTGAGCGAGTTTGTAGCGGGTAGGGGGACGGGTCCTGACTGTTGTTTGTGTCTATGCACCAAACGTCTCTCAGAGTACCGACCCTTTTTGAAGTCCTTGGAAGGAGTACTGGAGAGTGCTCCTTTTGGAGACTCAATCATTCTGCTGGGTGATTTTAATGCTCACGTGGGCAAGGACAGTGACACCTGGAAGGGCGTGATTGGGAGGAACAACACCCCCCCCCCCCGATCAGAACGTGTGCTGCGTTGTACTACTGGGCTTCTGTGCTCAACATAAATTGTGCACAATGAACACCATGTTCAAACATAAGGGTGTCCATTTTTTCCCTTGTCATTGGATGTGTGGCCGCATATTTTGGACACTCGGGTGAAGAGAGGGGTGAGGCTGTCAGCTGATCACCACCTGGTGGTGGGTTGATTCCGATGGTGGGGGAAGATGCCGGTCTGACCTGATAGACCCAAACGTACTGTGAGGGTCTGCTGGGAAGATCTGGCAGAATCCCCTGTCAGGAAGAGCTTCAAGTACCACCTCTGGCAGAACTTTTCCCACATCCCGTGGGAGGCGGGGGACATTGAATCTGAGTGGACCATGTTCTGTGCCTCCATTGTTGAGGCGGCCGACCGTAGCTGTGGCCGTAAGGTGGTCGGTGCCTGTTATGGCGGCAACCCCAGAACCTGCTGGTGGACACCAGCGGTAAAGGATGCCATCAAGCTGAACGAGTCCTATCGGCCCGTTTTGGCCTGTGAGACTCCGGAGACAGCCAACAGGTACCAGATGGCCAAGCAGAAGGTGGCCTCGGCGGTTGTTTAGGCAAAAACCCGGGCGTGGGAGGAGTTCGGCGAGGCCATGGAGAATGACTTCCGGATGACTTTGAGGAAATTCTGGTCCACCATCTGGCGTCTCAGGAGGGGGAAGCAGTGCACTGTTTTCACTGTTTACAGTGGAGATGATGTGCTGCTGACCTCGACTAGGGCCGTCGTGAGTCGGTGGGGAGAATTCTTCGACGACCTCCTCAATTCCACTGACACGCCTTCCATTGTGGAAGCAGGGCCTGGAGACTCTGATGTGACTCACAGATCTCCGGGGTTGAACTAACCAATGGAGTTAAAAGGCAAGGCCCCAGGACGTCGTGAGTCGGTGGGGAGAGTACTTCAAAGACCTCCTCAATTCCACCAACACGCCTTCCATTATGGAAGCAGGGCTTGGAGAGTCTGAGGTGGACTCTCCGGTCAAAATCACTGAGGTAGATAAAACTCTCCTCGGAGGCAAGGCCCCGGGGGTGGGAGAGATCCACCCGGAGTTTTTAAGGGCTCTGGATGTTTTGGGGCTGTCCTAGCTGACACGCCTCTACAACATTATGTGGAAATCGGGGACAGTACCTCTGGGTTTGCAGATTGGAGTAGCGGTATCCGGAGGATGTGTTCCAACTACAGAGGAATCACACTCCTGAGCCTACCTGGTAAGGTCTATTCAGGGGTGCTGGGTCCATCGGGAGGTCGAACCTCTGATTCAGGAAGAGCAGTGTGTTTTTTGTCTTGGGCGTGGAACAGCGGACCACCTCTATACCCTCGGCAGGATCCTTGAGGGTGCATGGGGATTCGCTCAACCAGTCCACATGTTTTGTCGAACGGGTGAAGGCACCCTCAGGGTGTGTGGGAGGAGTTCAAGTATCTTGGGGTCTTGTTCAAAACCGAGGACAGGATGGAGCATGAGATCTACAGGCGGATTGGTGCCGCGTCTGCTGTGATGCGGACTTTGTACTGAGCCAAAAGGTGAAGTTCTCAATTTACCGGTCGATCTACGCTCTTGCTCTCACTTATTGTCATGAGCTATGGGCTGTGACCGAAAGAACATGATCCTGGATACAAGCAGCCAAAATAATTTTCCTCTGCAGGGTGTCCGGGCTCTCCCTTAGAGAGAGAGAAGCTCAATCATCCGTGAAGGACTCAGAGTTGAGCCGCGGCTCTCCAAGTTGAGAGGAACCAGATGAGGTGGCTCAGGCATCTCATTAAGATGCCTCCTGGATGCCGCTAGGAGACCCCAGTAAAGATCCCGTAAGCTAGTCTTTTTAGTGACCCCGGGGGGCAAAAAGTAGTCTAGTGCATTTTCTATTCGGGCTCCAGAGCTTTGGAATGCCCTACCGATAGATATCAGCAGTAGCGATACCTCAGTCAAAACATTTAAGATACGATTAAAGACACTTTTTTATCCCATGGCCTTTAATTAACCTGTGGTGGCCGATTTGGCTGGAGTTTGTGTTCGCTGACCCCCACCTCCCCTGCTGGGGAGTTAAGTGACTCCCAAACTGATAACACCTGTCTGGATTTCTCGTCGACCAATCGGGATGAGGGATCTGCGGCGGATTACCTCCCTCGAAGACACTGGCAGGACAATTGAGGGCACCTTCCTGCAGCTCTTTACTTTGAATTGGACATGCACTTTTTCTTTGTTTTACACTATGTGCCCTCTCTGCATCCATTGCAGACTAGTCATCCTGGAAGGGGGATCCTCCCATCTATGGTCTCTTCTCAAGGTTTCTCATTTTTCCCAGTAGTTTTTTTTGTTTTTCCTTGCCCTGCTGGGAGTTTAAGATCAGGGGTTGTTTGAGAATAATTGTCAATTTTTGTACATGTGAAGCCCTTTGAGACTTGCTTGAGTTTTTTCTTGCCCTCCTGCGAGTTTAAGATCAGGGCCTTTGTGTACCATGTCCAGAGATACTTTAAGCCTTCATGTTTGGCTTTCTTTTCCTCGTTTCAACGAACTTTCCCAGGTATTTTTTCTTTATCCTTAATGTCCAACATTTCTCAGCTTCATTATATCGGCATAATAGCAATGCCTATGGTTTCATGCCAACTCTCTAAATCAATGCTTTTCTTAGATTGTCATGAAGTGAATGGAGCTGGGCGACCAAATGCAGCATGGACCAGGGTTTATTGAACGAACTCAAAAGACAGATTATACAGTAGAGGCTCGACTAGGGATGAGGATAACCGAACAGAAAGACAAAACAACACGAGAACAGACAAGCAACTATCCATCCATCCATCCATCCATCCATTTTCTGAACCGCTTAGTCCCCACGGGGGTCGCGGGAGTGCTGGAGCCTATCCCAGCCGTCATCGGGCAGTAGGCGGGGGACACCCTGAACCGGTTGCCAGCCGATCGCAGGGCACACAGAGACAAACAACCATTTGCACTCACACCTAGGGACAATTTGGAGTCTTCAATCAGCCTACCAAGCATGTTTTTGGGATGTGGGAGGAAACCGGAGTGCCCGGAGGAAACCCACGCGGGGCCGGGGAGAACATGCAAACTCCACACAGGGAGGGCCGGAGGTGGAATCGAACCCGCACCCTCCTAACTGCGAGGCGGACGTGCTACCCAGTGTTCCACCGAGCCGCAACAGACAAGCAACTAGAGAAACAAAAAACAAGAAGACATGAGACGCAAACAATCCGACAGGGGAGTGAGGGGCAGACAGGACTTAAATACAAGTTAGCTAACGAGAGGCAGGTGAGGGTGATCACACTGATCACGGCACAGGATGGGCGGGGCGAGCACACAGACACCCGAACTGAAACTATGACAACATTAAAACAAGGAAACGAACTGTGACAGATCTTGACTATTGATCATTGCAGTCCTTCTCTATTTGTAGATAATAAAGCTTGTTTGTCCATATATGGATAGTTTGATATGGTCTGTATGGATCAGTACTTTCCTCTTTTTATTGATTGATCATTGTAGTACTTCTCTATTTGTAGATAATAAAGCTGGTTTGTTCATATATAGAGAATTTGGTATGGTCTTTATGGATCAGTACGTTCCTCTTTTTATCGAAGAGCACTGTGGATCCATCCCCCAGGCGAGAGAGGGGGCTATTCTGACACGCACGCACTCACGAAGAACGAACAAAAGAACCCTGACCCGACACAACTCTCAGCACAAATTGACATCACGTGACAATAAGGGCGCTCCAGTGCCCACTGAATATATTTGAGATGGAAATCACTGAGCAAGATAACTGGCGATTTTTTTATTCATTGAGAGAGTTTGTGCACCCCCACATGGATTGCGCCCTGGGCGGTAGCCCATATTGCCCATAGCAAAAACCGGGCCTGTTGCCGATGACTGGCTTAGAGCTGTAAGAGCAGCACTACAGAACTACAAATTCCTGGGTGTTTGCCTTAAAAACAATCTGGATTGGGCTGTTCACACCCACGCCCTGTACGAGAAGGGCCAGAGTCTTCTCCACCTGCTGAAGAGACTGAGGTCCTTCGGTGAGTGCAGGGCTCTCCTTCCATGACTCTGTGGTGGCCTCTGCCATCCTCTACACTGTGGTCTGCTGGGGTGGGGGCAGTACGGACCGGGACAGGGGGAGACGGAATAAGATGGTTAGGAGAGCGAGCTCTGTCCTAGGCTGTCCCCTGGACTCCATTGAGGTTGTGGGTGAGAGGAGGACGTTGATTAAGCTGAAATCCTTCATGGAGAACACCTCTCATCCCCTCCATGACATTGTGCGGTCCCTGAGCAGCTCCATTAGCAGCAGACTATTACACCCACGGTGTAGGAAGAAACGGTTCCGCAGGTCCTTCATTCCCTCTGCTGTCAGACTTTACAACATGCGTGGCACCTGATAAAAATTGTGTTTCGTCTCTACTCGCGGCACTTGTCTTTGTCTGTTATTTATCCTTTTTGAAATTCTGGCACTTGTTTTCTTGCACTCGTATGCGCTGCTGTAAATTTCCCCGCTGTGGGATGAATAAAGTTCTATCATCATCATCATCATCATTTGCGCTTTGTTGTCACTAATGAGGCAGGACAACCAAATGCAACATGGGCACTTTATTTGGGGAAAGTTTAAAGGAAACAAGGAGGTCTGGAATGCCGGCAGAGCAGGACAACAAGGCAAGCTGACGAGCCGGTCAGCGAGCTCATGTCGTGCGACATCAAAGCAGAAGGGAATAGCAAGCTTTATAAAGCTATATAAAAAGTATTTAAATACACCATAAAGTGTTCAAAAGTTTAATAAAGTGTTTAAAAGTATAATAATAAGGCGCCCACCTTTGCACAGATCTTCAACCGTTCTCTGGAGCTGTGTGAGGTGCCCTCATGCTTCAAGAGCTCCACCATCGTTCCAGTGGCCATGAAGCCCGCCATCACAGGTTTAAATGACTGTAGACCTGTCGCACTGACATCTGTGGTCATGAAATATTTCGAGGTTAGTGCTGAACCACCTGAAGGATGTCACGGGCCCCCTGCTTGACCCCCCTCCAGTTTACCTACCGGACAAACAGGTCAGTGCATGATGCGGTCAACATGGGACTGCACTACAACCACTTGGACACCCCAGGAACGTACGCCAGGATCCAGTTTGTGGACTTCAGCATCGCTATTGACATCCTCCAGCAGAAGCTCATCCAGCTTGCGGTGCCTGCCTCCACCTGTCAGTGGATCACCAGCTTCCTGACCAACAAGAGACAGTGTGTGAGGCTGGGGGGCATCACATCTGACACCCGGACCACCAATACTGGAGCCCATCAGGTGCTCTCCCCACTGCTCTTGTCTCTCTACAGCAACGATTTCTCCTCAGGTGACTCTCCTGTGAAGCTCCTGAAGTATGCAGACGACACCACTCTTATCGGACTGATCCAGGACGGTGATGAGACCGCGTACAGACAGGAGGTGGAGCGGCTGGTCCACTGGTGCAGCCAAAACCACCTGGAGCTGAACCCGCTCAGGACCGTGGAGATGACAGTGGACTTCAGGCGTGACCCTTCACCACTTTTACCCCTCACTATCCGCAGTAATACTATTCTCTCCACAGACTTCAAGTTCCTGGGAACCACAATCTCTCGGGACCTGAAATGGACCAGACACATAGACTCTGGAAGAAGGCCCAGCAGAGGCTGTACTTCCTGAGACAGCTCAAGAAGTTCAACCTGCCGCGAGAGCTTCTGAAGACCTTCTACACTGCCATCATCCAGTATGTCCTCTGCACCTCCATCACTGTCTGGTTTGGATCGGCCTCCAAATAAGACAAGCACAGACTGCAACGGACAATCAGGACTGCAGAAAAGATAATTGGAATCAACCTCCCATCTATCCAAGACTTGTACCTGTCCAGGACCAGGAAACGTGCAAGGAACATCTCTACAGACCCTTCTCACCCAGGTTGCAGTCTGTTTGAACTACTCCTCTCCGGACAGCGTTATAGAGCTCGGTACGCCAAAACCAGCAGACACAGAGACAGCTTCTTTCCCCAGGCTGTTGCTCTGATGAACTCACACCACTCTTAGAGTCTCAGAGTCATTACTGTGCAATAACATCCTGCTCTCCACACCTTTCTTGAATTTGTCTACACTGTTTGTACTATGTGTCCTCTCTGCGTCCATTGCAGCCTGGTCAAACTGGATAAGGGACCTTCCCATCTTTGGTCTCTTCTCAAGGTTTCTCATTTCCCCTAGCAGGAGTTTTGAGATTTTCCTTGCCCTTTTGGGAGTTTAAGATCAAGGGATGTTTGAGAATATTTGCCATTTTTCACATGTCCTGAGTGTTGTTAGTCACCTAAATGTTAAACAGAGGGTGTGATTTACCGAAGTCAAATCCCTTGTTTGGCACGCTCAAGCATGGCGAATAAAAAACTCTTGAATCTGAATCTTGAATAAAGTGTTTAAAAATAAAGTTATAAAAGCCTTGTGTGGATACCCTCGTGCTGGGCAGCGGGGGCGCTCAGCCTGTCAGCACGGCAAGGGCAGAGCGGAGCCGTTGCACATTTACGCTTTAAAATGACTAGCCGGTCACCGAGCTTGCGTTGTGACGGCATCTTGTAACACAATGGGTCAGGCAAACAAGAATCAGGTACCAGGCGTCAAAACAGACAAAACTGTGAGGACTGACCATTAGCAATTCCGTATTGTCGACGTGCGCCTTAGAGGTCTTGCGCAGAGGACGAGAGCGGAAGCGTGACAAAGCCGCGGACGAAGACAAAATGCACCGCTGTGCAGAAACAGTCGGGACAACAGCAGTGAGCGCAACCGCGCACGTAGGAAAAAAGGACTGCCATCCAGAATTTGGGACAGTGGCCAGGAATGAGCTGGTAATAGTACATGCCTCTGAACAATGTGCGGATACCCTCGCGCTGGGCTGCAGGGGCGCGTCAGCTGGTCAGCACTGCAAGAGCGGAGCAGTCGTGATACGTTTACACTTTAAAATGTTTAAATGTTATAATAAAGTATAATAAAGTGTTTAAAAATAAAATTATTAATGTTTTGCGCAGATGCCCTCGCGCTGGGCTGCAGGGGCGTGTCAGCCGGTCAGCATCGCAAGAGCAGAGCGGAACCGTGACGCTCTAAAATGTTTTAAGAAGTGTTTAAAAAACAATAAAGTATTTAAAAGTACAGTCAAACCTCGGTTTTCGAATGTCCCAGTTCTCGAACAAATCGGAATTCGAACGAAAAATTCAAGGTTTTTTTGCTTTCTTTGTCGAAAAAGAATTCGGGGGTCGAACCTCGCGAGATGAGCCGAAAGGACCCGAGAAAACCCGACCGCGCACCCTGGATGCCGACTGACTCCGTTCGTTATTGTATTTTTGTTACTTTGAGGATTGTATTAACTCCTAATCATGCCTCCAAAGAAAGCAAGTGGGAGCAGTAAAGCACAAAACACAAGCTAAAGCAGTAAAGCTAAAACACAAAGACGCTCTTAATACAATGCGACAGTGAGCCCCGGCGCGCTGCGGTTGCACGATCGGACCAAATAAAGCTCCCTGTGCACTGAGGTCCACTTAGATTTTGGAAAGTACATCAGGACTTTAAAAATATTTTCTAAATTTCAGCGACGGCTCTGTCACAATAATGCGACCAGCACAGTGCAGTTGCGCGTTCGGCGGAGCGCTACAGTTGCGCCTCCGGCGATGTGCTGCAGTTGCGCGATCGGACAAAAATGTGCAAATGAAAAAATGCTTAAAAAAAGGTGTTTTTTTTAGTCTTGGAACGAATTAAAAAGTTTTCCATTATTTGTAATGGGAAAAATAGATTCGGAATTCGACCGATTCACTTCTCGAACCGCTTTCTGGAACGGATTGTGGTCAAAAACCGAGGTTTGACTCAGTGATGTGCGGTGAGGTTCATGACTGGGGAGGCACTGGCGTTCGCGGTAAAATTTGTCCGGCACCTAATCGCGTCACAAAAAAGGTTGGGAAACGATGCTCTAGTGTGGCTTATTCATTATTTAAATTGAATTATACTAATTAAAATATCATACCACATTAAAACACTCAATAAAGCACATGAAATCAAAAACTTGTTTTCGATCGTGCGTACCACTCCGTTCCGAAGTCCCGTTGTCCGAATCAAAGGTTTTAACTCCGGAGTTGGTCTTCCATTACTGTTGACCTCCTGCTTCGACCGAAAATCCATAGTTGAAAATCGTTTGGATATGTAATCCTCCATTGTAAAACGAAATGTAAAAACGGAAGAAAAAAACCCCCCGAAAGTAAAACGGATCAAATGGACGACTGCTCCTCAGTTGTTCACTGTAAATTTGAACTGGAGATCTCTTATTCTACAGGTAGGCGCATGAAGCATCCCGGGATCACTAGCACCCCCTGGCATAAGGCTGGAGAACCTTTTTTCGTAGCCTCCGTAAGATCTCTTTTCAAAGCCGTTTTGCTCATCTAAAGAAACACGACGTTACAGACAGATGACAAAAAACACAAGATATTATATACACCAGCTTAACTACGGAAATTAATTAATACAGCCACACTGTTTGAACACTTAAACAGCGACATAGAGACAGAGCAGTTCAGTCTAACTGCATAGCCTGTCAAAATAGGCAGCCGTGTGATTACGCAATCCTCAGAGGAGGCTAGACAGGACGTTGGCTCCTCCAAGCAAATCGTCTTCGGTTTTAAAATAACTAGAAAAATTCAGCAATTTTGGTTCAAAATGATACAAAATTATTGAAATTAAAAGGAAAATGACTTTATAATAAAAACAATTGAATTTGTTTTTCCCCTTTTCATGATGGCAGGGGAGGAACCAGACACGTTTACACTTCAATAAACTGTTCATAAAAGTCTTGGGTGGATATTGTAACAATATCCATCCATCCATTTTCTGAACCGCTTAGTCCCCACGGGGGTCACGGGTGTGCTGGAGCCTATCCCAGCCGTCATCGGGCAGTAGGCGGGGGACACCCTGAACCGGTTGGCAGCCAATCGCAGGGCACACAGAGACAAACAACCATTTGCACTCGCACTCACACCTAGGGACCATTTGGAGTCTCAATCGGCCTACCAAGCATGTTTTTGGGATGTGGGAGGAAACCGGAGTGCCCGGAGAAAACCTATGCGGGCCTGGGGAGAACATGCAAACTCCACACAGGGAGGGCGGGAGGTGGAATCGAATCTAACTGTTCGGCGGACGTGAGGCGGACGTGCTACCCAGTGCGCCACCGAGCCGCCCATTGTAACAATATATTTACTCTTACCGTTTTTTCTCCATGTATAATGCGCAAAATTTAGCTAATTTATTGTCCTAAAATCTGGGGTGCGCATTATACATGGGTACAAAAAAAAAAAATCTAATTTTTTTTTTTTTTTTTTTAAATCCGGATATCATACGGAGGCCGCCATTACAGATGTGCTTTCTTCTCTGCTGTTCACTTCAAACACACTCCATACGAACACAATGCTCTCGTATCAGACGCTTGCTAGATCACCTGCTCGTTTGCTGTCACAATGTACCCTACACAAATCCGAAACATTTCTTCGCTATTGAGTATGCTAGCGCATGCGCAGTGATACTGACCGGCAGAATATCCGGTTGTTCCCAAAGATGATCTTTTTTCTGAAATAATTTTACGTTCACGGACTTAAGTAGGAGTCAAAATCTGGGTGCGTATTATACATGGGTACAGGCTTTTTTCCAGCATCAACATGCCATTTTTAGGGTGCGTATTATACATGGGGGCGCATTATACACGGAAAAAAACGGTATTTAATTTTTCTATCTTCTTATTTATTTAAAGAATGTTTATGAACTACAATTTGACTTTAAAACTTTTACTAAAGTGTTTAAAAATACACAAAGCATTTAAAAGTACAATATACAGTGTTTAAAAACACAATAAATGTTCATAAAAGTCTTATATGGATATTTCAACAATATATTCTTTCTACATCGCAGATTTTCACTTTTCCACGATAAACGAGGGATTACTGTAGTGGCGGTTTGTATTTTTATTTTAATATTCTTCTTCAGCTCCCGCACTTTTTTGTATTTCCTTCTTTATGTTGCCGCAAACAAGGTTCCAACTAACATAAAATGTCCACAGCACATACATGAAAAACTTCACGTCAATGACGCAACGGTCATGACTCTGCAGAAAATGCGGCATTCAACACAGAACAAAGAACATAATGACATACAAATACATTCTACCAAACAGTATATTGATAGCACAAAACTCACAGTTTCTGGCAGTCCCTTCAAAACCACTGCTATTAAAAGACCGTCATTAAACGTCTCACCTGCGTTACGAGAGGGAAGAGGTACAGAAGCCTGCGCTCCCGCACCACCAGACTCTCAAACAGCTTCATACTCCAGGCTGTTAGGATCCTGAACTCGCTCCCCCGTTCTGCGTAG
The DNA here is from genome assembly GCF_033458585.1 of Syngnathus typhle. NCBI lineage: Eukaryota > Metazoa > Chordata > Actinopteri > Syngnathiformes > Syngnathidae > Syngnathus > Syngnathus typhle. The sequence continues at coordinate 1,730,483 of NC_083738.1, read as the reverse complement.
CGTCCGGTACTTTTACTGTCTGTACTGTCTGTATGCACACTGGCTCTTATTTGTTGTGTTATCTGTTTATTTATTATTTATTATTACTCTTATTATTTATTGTTTGTGCCTTTTTGTTTATGATGTTTTTTACTTTTACGCTATGCTTGCTCGCTCCGTTTTGCTCCTCTTATTTATTGTGTTATCTGTTTATTTATTATTTATTCATCACTCTTACTATTGATTGTTTGAATTTTTGCCTTCTTGTTTTTATATTGTGTTGCGTACTTGTATGTCTATCGTGTTATGTGTCTCGTCACCGTGGGATAGAGAAAAACGTAATTTCGGTCTCTTTGTGTGTTGTGACATGTGGAGAGATTGACAATAAAGCTGACTTTGACTTTGACTTGACTTTGACACTAACCACTGTTTCTGCTATGATTACAAATTCACCCACATTTTCACTGGGCGACTTTTGCAATGAGCTTTGTGTACAAGCTTTGTGTAAAAGTTTTTTACTTTCTGCTTTCCTTTGCCAGCATAGTATTCAGTGAGGAGGAGAGATTCACGTCTGTCATCCGTGGCGTTGCGCATGACCAGTGACAGACATTTGTCATTTAAAAACTGAATAAGCTCTGCATAGGCCTGGGTATTCTTCCCCCCGTCATCCTCGTCTTCGTCAGCGGCTCCATTTAATAGAGTGTCTTTAACCATTGCAGACAAACGTTGTTTTCCATAATTCACAAATGTTCTCGTCGCCATCAAAAACGAACCTTGCCCACCAGGCACTGAATACCTTATCTCTGTCCTTTTTATTCATGTTGCTATGGCCAGTCACTCCTTCCCAGTTTCCAGGTGCACACAGTGGCCGTCTAGACCTTCACCCAGTCCTTCAAACTGTGTGTTACGGTCATTTCCCTGGGCCCATAACCTGTTAGCAGGAGTCGAGCAAAGTGTTTAGCGTGATGTCGCACAGCTGTTTGCTTTCTGTGAGAGTACCAACCTCACACGGGCACACCATATTTATTGTTTTCACACACGTGTAGCTCATCCTCAATTAGACACATCACGTGACAATGTCACACAACATGGCAACAGTTCTGGGGTATCACAAATAACGAAATGAGAGCACATATCACATGATCATTTATAGTTGATTTGGCCTGCAATTCCCTCACATGATGTTTAGGAAATGGTAATGAGTTAAGAAACTTAGGTCCATTATTCTTTTGGTCAACCAACTCAGCCATGTTTGACTAGACACTTCTAGCACTGAGTAACAGATTCCAGGATTTGTCCAGCTCACACACATATACACTCAAGGGACTAGTCAGGCAGTCACAGTGTTTTCTACGTACATGACTGGTGGTAGAGCCTGAACAAGATGCAGCTAAGATATAGGACAGAGCAAAGGATCAGGGTCAGACAAGGATATGTGCTACTTTAAAGCTGCAGTGCCAGTGCACGGCTGCCCCAAGGAAAATGTATAGCTTGTGAGATCTAGGCTGTAGGTTTACATCTGAACTTTGTCACACAAAGGTGAAAGATAAGATAAGATAAGAGGAACTTTATTAATCTCACGTGTGAGAAACTGCATGTAACAACAGCTCGATTTACAGGAAGGTACAAGTTGGGGGATAAAGGTGCAAAAAGAGACTTCTGGACCGTAGTCCTCCGGCATAAAAAATAGAATACAATATAAAAAGAAAAATATGGAAAAATAACAGCAATTGTAGTAAAACTAAAAATATAAGCTATGAATATTTACAAAAAATATATAAAATAGTGGTAAAGTGTCGTAAAGTGTATGAAGTGTATGAAGTTTAGTAATGCTAATAACAAAAAGAAATAGTGCACGGGTTATGGAAGTGAAATAGATCTATGCATTGTGTGGCAGAGGATATTGCACATTGGGCTTAAATTGCACATTGGGGTTAAGAATTGCACGTTACGGGGAAAAGTATTGCACAGTAGGATGTGTTTACAGGTTGTCATTGTACAGCCTGATTGCGGTGGGGATGAAGGAGCTGCGGTAGCGTTCCTTCTTACACGGGGGGAGTCTGAGTCTCTGACTGAAGGAGCTGCTCAAGTTCTCCAAGGTCAGATGCAGTAGGTGAGAGGGGTTGTTCCTGATGGATGCTAGCCTGGCTAGCATCCTCCTCTCGCCCACCTCCTCAACAGTGTCAAGAGGGCAGCCCACCACAGAGTTGGCCCTCTTAACCAGTTTGTTGAGCCTCTTCCTATCCCTCTCTGTGCTGCTCGGAGCCCAACAGACCACAGCGTAGAGGATAGCAGAGGCTACCACTGAGTCATAAAAGGTTTTTAGCAGAGGCCTGCTCACTCCAAAGGAGAACAGGGAATGATCTGCCTTTAAACACCATTGAATCGGTTTGTCTATCCATTCATCCATTTTCTGAACCGCTTAGTCCCCACGGGGGTCGCGGGCATGCTGGAGCCTATCCCAGCCGTCATCGGGCAGTAGGCGGGGGATTGAAGGATTAATTGAAAGATAAAGGCATAAATTCTTTTTTTGTCCGTTTTTCTGAGCTGTTTGCATGAAAGTTGTGTGGTTGAGTGTGACTGGTAGGATAAATTGACTAAATAGCAGTTGTAGCATTCACGGCAATAACACGGGCTAGTAATTTGTTGAAAAGTCCATTTAAACCTGCATTGAGGGTCCTCAAAGAAAAAAAACTTGAAAAAAATTGGAAAAACTAAAACTACTAAAATTAAGATGGGAAATAAGAGCGGTAAATCTCTACCTCTTGAAGGTGATGAGAAGCACATGGCGAGTATATTCCTTAATTGCTGAAGTGGAAGAAAAAGTATGAAGTACAAGGAAAGTTGAAATGTGGAACGTAGTGGTAGACATTTTGGAGGAGAGTGTGGCTAGGAAGCCAAAGGGATTGAGAAAGGAAAGAAAAGAGAGAAGTGCATTGTGCTAGAGTGTGGTTGAAAGAGAAGAGAACAAATTAAAAAGACAAAAAATAGAAAGATAAAAAGTGATGAGGCCGCCATTCAATTAAGATTTGAAAAATAATTCAGGTTGCACAGTGGCACCCCATTCAATGATGCAGCTGAGAGTGCTTATCAGCAACATCTTAAAAATGCGCTCCTCACTGGTCTCCCCCCTGAATTAGGCAACTGGGTGAGGAAACACTTGGTGGAAGCGGACACTGCTTGTGTTACAACAACCATGCAGTGGGCCAGAGACGCTGACAAAGTGATCAAAAAAGTCAAAAGTCAAAGTCTGCTTTATTGTCAATCTCTTCACATGCCAAGACACACAAAGAAATCAAAATGACTTTTCCACTATCCCACGGTGACAAGACATAGTACACGACACACAACACAAAATAAAAACAAGAAGGCACAAACAATGAATAATAAGAGTGATGAATAAATAATAAATAAGCAATAACACAATAAATAAGAGGAGCAAAACGGACCAAGTGTGCATACACAAAGGCGAAAGTTCTGATGTATTTCATCTAAATGATGATGGTAATGATCTAGATGAAGATAGAACGGTCTTCTTCCAAAGTTCCCAAAGGGGAGGAGGAAGAGTTAGAGACCAACAAGGTCGCAAGGCACCATTCAAATCAAAACCCCCATCAGATTCAGACAAGTGTTGGAACTGTGGGAAACATGGACACTGGTCAAGAGAGTGTCGTCATAAAAAACAAAACCCATCAAAGGGCGGAGGAAGAGGCAGAGGAAACGTCACATTTTCAGCATGACAAGCTTCCTCCCCTTTGACCGCTCATGCTCATACAGAGAAAGAAATAATAGATATCCATACAGCAAAACATGTCATTGTCAGATTATTAGAAATTATTTTTAGATTATTAGAGCTCCTGTCCACGCAAGAAGTATGACAATGCTGTTTGTATGCCCAATGACAATTGAGCAGAGATCAAATTGTGTGCACACTAAAATCAAAATTTGCAAATCAAATGGTAAAGAAATGCAAATTGCTTCTAAAAGATAAATACAAAATTAGAATGTGCTGTCCTCGCGTGCGTGGGCGGGACCAGCTCATGATCGACTCCAGGAAATGGCCAGCCTGTGACGAATCATTGGTGCTGGGACCTACGTACCTTTCGCGCGCGAGAGCTGTTCATGTGTGTGCGTATGTGTTAGGATGATGAAATTGGCTAAACTTTTAGTGTAAAGAAATTGGTAGACTTTGGTCTATCCAAATTGCATTGCAAAACAGAAACAATTTTGAAAAATAAAAATGAGCAGAAAAGAGAGAAATCTGTTTACGGGCAGAAACTGATCCACACTAGTGCATGTTAGTGTCGAGCCCTCATGAGAAATTCGGAAAAAAAAAACGACAGAACATGCTTTCAAGAATTGGAAGAAGAAAAATTGTGAATTTAAGACATTGCAATGCTACATTTGATAGGTACGGAAGAGGATTAGGGCCAGTGAAGAAAAAACAACAAGGGGTGACAGGATTCTGACTTTTTTCTCAGAATTCTGACTTTAAAGTGGGAATTCTGACTTTATTCCCAGAATTCTGACTTTATTCTTAGAATTTTGACTTTAAAGTCAGAATTCTGAGAATAAAGTCAGAATTCTGAGAAAAAAAGTCAGAATCCTGTCACCCTTCGTTTTTTTTTTCTTCACTGGCCCTAATCCTCTTCCGTAGATAGGAATAATTGATTGGTTGTGTTATAAGATTATACAAATTTCTATATGTTAGCTAAATCTGAGAGATTGAGTTCTTTAAATTTAAAAACAAAGAAAAAAATTCTTATTAATTTGCTAGCAGTTTGTTTTGTTGTTGAGATTTTTTTCGATTGGCAAAGTGTTAAATGTGAATTCAAACAGCCTGTCTTTAAAACAGAAGGCAATAAATGGGATAGCGCCTGTCATAAATGGTCTTTGGTTAGGAGGAATCATTAGGAAGTGCTCAAACTCTTCCCGCGAACACTCCTATACACCCAGTTCTCTTGCAAGATTACCGCCCACTTCAAGAACAGCAGGGACGCACGGAGCCTTTGGCAGGGCATTCAGACCATCACGGACTACAAGCCCGCGCCGCAGAGCTGTGAGGGCGATGTCCGGCTGCTCAATGATTTTAACCGCTTCTTTGCTCACTTTGACGCTCAGAACACACTCCCCCTTCACATGAGCAGCCCCTGTGCCTCTCTGCCGACAGCGTGAGGAGGGCGCTTGCCGCTATCAACATCCGTAAGGCGGCGGGGCCTGACAACATCCCAGGTCGAGCGCTGAAGGACTGCGCTGGGGAGCTGACGGGTGTCTTCACTGACATCTTTAACATTTCCCTGCAGCAGGACATCGTCCCTTTGTGTTTCAAGGCTGCCACCATCGTACCTGTGCCGAAGAAACCTGCTCCGTCATGCTTCAATGACTACCGCCCTGTGGCACTGACGCCTATTATCATGAAGTGCTTTGAGCGGCTTGTCATGGAGCACATCAGATCCATTCTCCCCCCCCCCCCCCACCATAGACCCCTCCCAGTTTGCGTACAGAGCCAAACGGTCCTCTGAGGATGCCATCTGCTCTGCCTTCCACTCGGCCCTCACCCACCTGGAGAGGAGTGACTCGTACGTGAGATTGCTGTTTGTGGACTTCAGTTTTGCCTTCAACACCATGGTGCCACAACGACTCATCTGCAAACTCGACAAGCTGGGCCTCAGTACCTACCTCTGCAACTGGCTACTGGACTTCCTCTGTCAGAGGCCTCAGGTGGTACGTGTTGGCGAAAAAATCTCCGCCAGCATCACGCTGAGCACAGAGGCCCCGCCCCCCAAGGCTGCATGCTCAGTCCGCTGCTTTTCACTCTGCTGACGCATGCCTGCACTGCAACCTACAGCGACAACCGCATAGTGAAGTTTGCTGACGACACAACTCTGGTGGGTCTCATCACCAAGGGCGACGAGACTCAGTACAGGTTGAAGGTTGAACTTCTGACCGCGTGGTACAGGGACAACAACCTCCTGCTGAACGTCAACAAGACCAAGGAGATTGTTTTTGACTTTCGGAAGGGTCACACCCAACACTTGCCGCTGACCATCGACGGTGCTGTGGTGGAGAGAGTGAGCAGCACCAGGTTCCTGGGGCTGCACATCAGTGAGGACCTCTCCTGGTCCACCAACACCGCATCACTGGCGAAGAAGGCCCAGCGCCGCTTGTACTTTCTGCGGAAACTCAGGCGAGCAAGTGCTCTTCCGGCCGTCATGACTACATTCTACCGTGACACCATTGAGAGCGTCCTCTCCAGTTGTGTCGCTGTCTGGGGTGGTAGCTGCACTGAATACAACGTGAAGGCCCCCCAGCGCATAGTGAACACGGCTGGTAAGATTATTGGTGCTTCACTCCCCTCCGAGAAGGACATTTACACCTCCCATCTCACCCGCAAGGCGACCACGATTGTGAGTGATTGAGTCACCCCGCTCACTCCTTGTTCGATCTTCTGCCCTCTGGGAAGAGGTACAGGAGCCAGCTCTCCCACACCACCAGACTCACCAACAGCTTCATTTTCCAGGCTGTTAGGATCCTGAACTCTCTCCCCCCTTCTGCGTAGCGTCCTGTACTTTTGCGCTATATTCTGACTGTCTGCTGTATGCACACTTGCTCCATTTTTGCTCCTCTTATTTATTGTGTTATTTGTTTATTTATTATTTATTCATCATTCTTATTTAGTCATTGTTTCTGCCTTCTTGTTTTTATTCTTTTGTGTTGTTTACTTGTATGTAGTATATTGTGAACTATGTCTTGTCACCGTGGGAAAGTGGGAACGTTATTTCGATTTCTTTGTGTGTCTTGGGATGTGAAGAAATTGACAATAAAGCAGACTTTGACTTTTTTTGACTTTGAGTTCAAAGTGTTTGAATGAAAAGGAGGAGGGGGAATTGGCTGGCCTTCCTGAAAAACTGTGGACAAAGGGCCCATGTGATGTAGGACTTTTAATGTCCATTACCCCAGTACAAATCCAATCAAGATCAGAGAATCTCCTTTAAAACAGGGATAGCCCCTGTCATAAATGGTCTTTGGTTAGGAGGAATCATTAGGAAGTGCTCAAACTCTTCCTGCAAACACTCCTACGTATTTGCCCATTTCAAAAGGGCAATAACATTGACTAGTGAATGATACAGCATTTGCAAAGAACAGACGAAGAACAGTCCTTGGCAGGTAGCATGATCAGAGCAAAGATGTGTCAAATGCAAATTTACTGCCGCCTGATCTTACCTCTGACCGCTTCCCCACAGGTCAACAATTGCTCCAAGCCAGGAGACTGGGACGACATAAAAGTCAAAAACGACAGACTGGGCCAGCCATGGTGGGAGGGGTCATTCCATTGCTGACTACCCCCACTGCAGTAAAGATTGCTGAACGGCCCAGCTGGATTCACCTCAACCACTGGACGTTACAGAGAGTGCTGTACCCTATTTTCGGAGTGGGGGGAAGTCTGATTACAAAGGGGCCTCATCGTTTAGGGCGGGGCGTCTCAATGTTAGTGAAGAATGGAATCCATAAGATCCCCGCTCTGACTAGGCAATGGGAAATATCGGTGTCTCTGCCATCCTAGTAGCAGCGGGCCTCCACATGCCAGGTGGATCCTCTGCTGCGTTGTGGTTGGAGCGTGCTATGGTCTATGGGCTTGTCTGAATACACCAAGTGACAATGTCGACCAAGGAAAAAGATGGTCACATGATGAGAACATTGAGGACTGGTCATGGGACCCCAGAAACCCATACGAAACCAACACTTGGTACCGGTGTGTGACGTTCACTGTGCGATCCCACACACAGGAGGGAAGCTGTGTGTCCTAAACTCCCCCCCTTCTTTCACGCAAGTTCACCTGGAGACCAGAACAATGACTGTCACCGAAGCGAAATGCGCGACCTCTATGGATGGAGTGGGATTTCAACACCGTGCTGTCACAGTCAGTGACGCTACCCCTACCACCCTGGACTCGCAGATATGAACCTGTGATCGAACTCTTTTGGATTAATCCCAATGTGACTGTTGAAGGACGACAGACGCCACAAGTGGCCTAAACAAAAAGTCTACCTGGAGTGAACTTCCCGTGTTTCATTCAAGAAAATGAAACCCACAAATGCATTAACGACTGCTCTCCAAGAGATGGGAAACTAGATGGGAGCTTTGGAGCTTTGGACATCAGCGCTGAGTGCCAAGATAGGAGAGCCATTTCAAGGCGTCAGGGCTCTCCTACCAACATGGCTGCACCATCGGACAGGACCTGCTTCATTCAGAATGGCTCGTGGCTTTGTGGTCACAAGAGTTGTTAGATGCTGCCCGCCAACTGGACACCAGTGTGGGTGACAGACCACACCTACTGGATACAACGTCATCAACTGATGACAGCACACAACTCTTCTGGACATCGACGCAGGGCTGTTGCACCCTTTGAACCACGTTACCTCGTCTGGGGTGTGATTGTCCCTGACAGCCACAAAGTGTGGTCCGTCGGAGACAAAGTCGTTCATGCGCTTTTTCCTTGGTTCGGAGTTGGAAAACAATCGGTCTTCATCGAGACACTGAACTATTGTTTTCAATCCTTTCTGAATCTCTCACTGTAAGTCAATGATGGAAAAAACTGAGAGATTCAGGCTATTGGACTAATGGTCTTGCAAAAAAGGATGGTTCTGGACCTGATGACTGCAGAGCAAGGTGGCGTGTGCCACATCAGTGGGACTTCCTGTTGCACATAGTACATTCCAGGAGTTAATGACACTCACATCAACGATGCCGTGAACTCACTGAAGAACTTACAGCAGGCCATGTCAAAAGACAAAGTCCCTTAAATAAATAGTTCACCGTCACATGGGCCCAAGCACCGGCGTCGACTTCCAGGCGTGTGGCGGCGTGGACTTCCATCCCCGGAGGTGGCACTTCCAGACACGGAGGTGGAAGAGAGCGCCATAGAATAGGACCGGGCGTGCGTGAAAGCCATGTCCGAGGCCCATCCACCGTCCCCGGACAGCCACCCGGCCAAGCACCAGCCCCCGGCTTCCATCCACGAAGGTGAAAGAGAGCTCCGTAGAGTAGGACCGGGCGTGCGTAAAAGCCATGTAAGAGCACCATCTACCGTCCCCGGACACCCACCCGGCCGAGTGTAAAAGCCATAATAGTTTTTCAAACCTTCTGTGTCACACCAAATCATTAAATCCTTCAAACTCTTCATCCTCCGTGTCACTTACAAACAAAGCCGCTAAATGATGCCGGTGGGCCCTTCGTCATCTTCGTCATCCCATGATGGAATCTTTGTTCTTTATGTAAACAACCGCCGCGCCGCTGACGTCACTTGAAATTCAAATTACAGTAATCCTTGCTATATCGCGGTTCGTTTATTGCGGTTTCACTTTTTTTTTTTTTTTGAAAATCTATGAAAAAATTCACATATAAGTCGCTCCTCAGTATAAATCGTCCCCCCCACCCAAAGAATGAAAAAAAAACACAATTTATAGTCCGAAAAATAGGGTACGTAGATCTGTGGAATAATTGGAGCCGCCAACTGACAATGAGGCTGACGTCAGCGGCGCACGTAGGTCCGGAATCAACAGCTGTTTTTTTTTGTTTTTTTTGACACAGAGGATGAATATTCCGGTGGATTTAATTATTTGGCGTGACACGGGTGGTTCGTTAAAATTGTTGTTTATATTACATTTATTTGATGTATCTAGTCTGATGTCTGCGGCGCGCATAGTCTTTACTGCGTCAACAGCTGTGTTTTTTTTTGTTTGTTTTTTCAAGTGACACGGAAGACAAAGATTCTGATGGATTTATTGATTTGGAGTGACATGGATGGTTCGATAAAACTGTTGTATATCAAAGTCAAAGTCAAAGTCAGCTTTATTGTCAATCTCTCCACATGTCACAACACACAAAGAGACCGAAATTACGTTTTTCTCTATCCCACGGTGACGAGACACATAACACGATAGACATACATGTACGCGACACAATATAAAAACAAGAAGGCAAAAATTCTAACAATCAATAGTAAGAGTGATGAATAAATTATAAATAAACAGATAACACAATAAATAACGGAGCCAGCAAGCATAGCGCAAAAGTAAAAAACATCATAAACAAAAAGGCACAAACAATAAATAAGAGTAATAACAAATAATAAATAATAAGAGCCAGTGTGCAGTCAGACAGTTCAGACATTAAAAGTACAGGACGCTACGCAGAACGGGGGAGCGAGTTCAGGATCCTAACAGCCTGGAGTATGAAGCTGTTTGAGAGTCTGGTGGTGCGGGAGCGCAGGCTTCTGTACCTCTTCCCAGAGGGCAGAAGCTCGAACAAAGAGTGAGCGGGGTGACTCGCATCACTCACAATCGTGGTCGCCTTGCGGGTGAGATGGGAGGTGTAAATGTCCTTCAAGGAGGGGAGCGAAGCACCAGCAATCTTACCAGCAGTGTTCACTATGCGCCGCAGGGCCTTCAAGTTGTAGTCAATGCAGCCGCCACCCCAAACAGCAATACAGCTGGAGAGGACGCTCTCAATGGTGCCAGTCATGACGGCCGGAGGAGCGCTCGCTCGCCTGAGTTTCCGCAGGAAGTACAGGCGGCGCTGGGCTTTCTTTGCCAGTGATGCGGTGTTGGTGGACCAGGAGAGATCCTCACTGATGTGCACCCCCAGGAACTTGGCGCTGCTCACTCTCTCCACCACAGCACCGTCAATGGTCAGCGGCAGGTGTTGGGTGTGACCCTTCCGGAAGTCCACAACAATCTCCTTGGTCTTGTCGACGTTCAGCAGGAGGTTGTTGTCCCTGCACCACGTGGTCAGAAGGTCAACCTCCAGCCTGTATTGTGTCTCGTCTCCCTTGGTGATGAGACCCACCAGAGTCGTGTCGTCAGCAAACTTCACGATACGGTTGTCGCTGTAGGTTGCAGTGCAGTCATGCGTCAGGAGGGTGAAGAGCAGCGGACTGAGCACGCAGCCTTGGGGGGCCCCCGTGCTCAGCGTGATGCTGGCGGAGATTTTGTCGCCAACACGTACTACCTGTGGCCTCTGACAGAGGAAGTCCAGTAGCCAGTTGCAGAGGTAGGTACTGAGGCCCAGCGCGTCAAGTTTGCTGATGAGGCGTTGTGGCACAATGGTGTTGAAGGCAGAACTGAAGTCCACAAACAGCAATCTCACATACGAGTCCCTCCTCTCCAGGTATATTATTTCATACATTATTTATATATTGTTATATGGGCCTGTGGAAGAATTTGAACTGCAACGCGCCGCTGACGTCGAATTTGTTTACATAAAGGAGGACCAACTCAATCGATGGCTTTAATGATTTGGAGTGACACAGATTGTTTGATAAAGGTGTTATTTATGTTATAGTTATTTGAATAACTGTTATTGTAACATCAGGCCCGTTCTCAGCTTCTCGTTTGTGTTTATGTCACGTGAGCATACCGTATCGTTTAGCCTGCTCGTTCATGTCTGTACTTGGTGTTGGATTTTGTCGAATAAATTTCCCCCAAAATGCGACTAATACTCCGGAGTGACTGATATGTGTTTTTTTTTCACTTCATTGTGCATTTTATGGCTGATGCGACGTATATTCCGGAGTGACTTTTAGTCTGAAAAATAGGACATATGAATTTCATTACGCATTTTTTAGCTATCAAACTATGCTTATGTCCAGACCAGAGCCGTCACTCCTCACATATATTTAACTCAGTGGAAATAGATGCACAAACATCATCATATATTCCAGAGACTGAAATTTTGATTTTAATAATTTAATAATTACTCATACTCATATTAAGTTGAGTTCTGTCGGAGTAATATTTTATTATGATTTATTATATGTTATTATACGTTTGTGATCGTTGTGGAAAGTCTGTTGTGACTGAGAAGACCTTTCTGCTGTTAGATGATATGATGAAATGATGTGCAAAATAGCTTATCTGTTAATGTCTGCTTGCAGAGACTCTGCAACAAAAACATGTAAACAAGTGCTGATTTCCCCACCCTTTAGAATTATGTAATTTAGGGACCCTAAACCAAATAAAAGTGAGGTTAATGGGAGAGCTGAGGGGGAGTAGTTGAGACCAGCGTACGGCAAGCGTACGTCTCTCCTATTTCTCCTTGCGGGGGGAATTGTGGGAAAACCATACAGCTCTCCTAATTCTCTCTTGTCTCCTTATTGTTTGTGAGATGTTTAGGAAATAAACCCAACAAGTTCACTGAATAAACAGTGGGTATCTGCCTTGTAACACCAAACTCTATTATCCCAACTTATTTCATATTTTATTTTGAAGAGCTGGAGCTGTTTGTGCTCTATGACAGTTCAGTTGCATTGTTTTGTCTCTGTTTTGTGATAGCAGAGCTAGAGATTTCTTTATGTAATTTAATATGCCACTTGATAACTGCAGTAAATTGTAAATTGGCAAGAACACTGTGAACCTGACGGCCACCTTGGCCTTTAGAAAAAAGCTAAGCTGTGTTGTTCAGTAGTGGGCACGTTAGTGAACATACATAATTTACCAGCAACTGACCCAGAAGTCATTATTATTTCAGGCCAGCCCAATTCATCTGTCTATCACTTTGTCATTGTTATTAGTGTGAAGGCAAAGGCCTTCACACTTATGTTATTCTACACCATGCACTCTATTATTAGTGTGAAGGTGAAGGCCTTCACACTAATAATAAACCATTCACTTTATTTATACCGTATTTTCCGCCCTATAAGGCACACCTAAAAACCTAATTTTTTATCAAAAGTCGACTGCGCCTTATAGTCCGGTGCGCCTTATATATGGATCAATTGATGAATTTGTTGATCCATACTGGTTGTACACAGTGCTCTGCCAAAATGTTTTAGTACGTTTTAGTACGACTAGTAAATTACAAGGTCGCATCGCTTCCCAACATTACGGTAACTGTAGTCAGGGGGCGTCACCGAATAGCTGTTGTACCCATGAGGCTATTTCATTTCAAAATAGGCTGCTCCGTTAATGTTTCGAGTAAATCTACGGATCGATATGGAAGGGAAACATAGGTAAGTAGTACCAATGCGTTAGATCGAACTTTAGTCAGTTCCGATCATTTTATAGGAGATCGTTTGAGAAACGCGATTGTTTACACTTTGCTGAGGCTCATGGGAGAATGCGAGCTGAGGCTCATGGGATTTTGCGGATGGCTAATGCTATAACGATAGCTGCTATACGCACCAAGCTATTTCATGTCAAAATAGGCTGCTCTGTTAATGTTTCGAGTAAATCTACGGATCGATATGGAAGGGAAACATAGGTAAGCAGTACCAATGCGTTAGATCGAACTTTAGTCAGTTCCTATCATTTTATAGGAGATCGTTTGAGAAACGCGATTGTTTACACTTTGCTGAGGCTCATGGGAGAATGCGAACTGAGGCTCATGGGATTTTGCAGATGGCTAATGCTATAACGATAGCTGCTATACGCGCGAGGCTATTTCATGTCAAAATAGGCTGCTCTGTTAATGTTTCGAGTAAATCTACGGATCGATATGGAAGGCAAACATAGGTAAGTAGTACCAATGCGTTAGATCGAACTTTAGTCAGTTCCAATCATTTTATAGGAGATCGTTTGAGAAACACGATTGTTTACAGTTGGTTATTGGCTAGTGGGTGCATACCGCAACCCTAGTCAACCTCAGTTTGTTGCAGTATAGCTTCTATTTAATGCGCCTTATAGTCCGGTGGGCCTTATATATGGACAAAGTTTTAAAATGGGCCGTTCATTGAAGGTGCGGCTTATAACCCGGTGCGCCTAATAGGGCGCAAAATAGGGTACTTATTCTTCTTCTTCTATTTTATTCTCCTCAGTTTTTTATCCTTCTAGTGCTTCCACAGAATCCAACCGATTCACTCCATTCCAATTTCGACATATTCCAAAAATTCACGCGAGGGTTGCTTGCATTTTTCTCATTCCAAAAATATTCAGTTTTCGAAAAATTCGCAAATTTATGGCAAATTTACGGCATATTTTCCCCATTTATTCTTAATGGCACATTCAACATTTTACATCATTCCAGTTTGAAATTCACATCATTCAGCACATTCAACTCTCATTGGGGAAGATTTTCAACATTACCAAAATTGCCAAATTAAACAAAATTCACGTTTAAAATTTCCACAAAATTTCAAAAATGTCGTTTCACACCTCTAATTTCTACATTTTTCAACCGATTCAACCCATTCCAACTTTCAACTGTTCATCGTTTGCCTACCTATTCTACAACTTGCCACTTACCAAAAATTCCAAGTCTTGAAATTCACACCAAATTCTCCAAAATTTCGTTTTTCACTTCTAATTTCTACATTTTTTGACCGATTCAACCCGTTCCAACTTTCAAATGTTCATCTTTTGCCTACCTATTCCACAACTTCTCACTTACCAAAAATGTAAAATTTTCAACTTTGAAATTCACGCCAAATTCTCCAAAATTTCATTTTTCACTTCTAATTTCTACATTTTTCAACCGTTTCAACTGTTTGAGGATGGCAACATCGTGACAGACCACAGAGGAGTGAAGGAAGTATGGCAAAGGTACATGGAGAAGCTGGTGAATGTGGAGAATGACTGGGATGGTGAGGCGGGATGCGACGAAGTGGAGGGTGAATGTGGCCCGATCACATGGACAGAAGTGGGAAAAGCCATGAAGGCCATGAAGGATGGAAAGGCAGCTGGACCATCTGGAGTGGTGGCAGAGATGCTAAAGGCAACGGGAGACGTCGGTGTGCAGTGGATGACCGACCTGCACATTCCGGAGGACTGGACAAGAAGCGTCCTGGTGCCTCTATTCAAAGGGAAGGGGGACCCACTCGCATGCGGGTCATACAGGGCCATAAAGCTCCTGGAGCATGGAATGAAGTTATTAGAGAGGGTGTTGGAAAGGAGGGTGAGGACACGGGTAAAGGTGGACGAGATGCAGTATGGCTTCATGCCTGGTAAACGTACAACAGACGCATTTTTTGTCATCCGACAGATGCAAGAGAAACACCAGGAGAAAAGAAAGAGGTTGTACTTCGCTTTTGTCGACCTGGAAAAAGTGTTCGACAGGGTGCTAAGGGAGGTGGTGAAGTGGGCCCTAAGGAAGTCGGGTGTGGAAGAGGGACTGGTAAAGGCTGTGATGGCTCTCTACTGCAGAGCCTGCACAACTGTTAGAACAGGAGTAGGCGACAGTATTGGGTTTGAAGTAAGGGTAGGTGTGCACCAGGGATCAGTGCTCAGCCCATTACTGTTTGCGATCGTGATGGATGTGGTATCGAGGGAAGTGAGGGGTGGACTACCATGGGAGCTGCTCTACGCGGATGACCTGGTATTGATGGCTTACAGCCGAGAAGACCTAGCTAGGAAGCTAGCGGCCTGGAAGACATGCCTGGAAGTGAAAGGAATGAAGGTGAATGCGGCAAAATCAAAGGTCATGGTCGGTGGTGCTGGCCTGGGAGTGATATCGCAGTCAGGAGCATGGCTATGTGGAGTTTGCGGGAAGGTAGTGCAAGCTAACTCTATCCGGTGAAAGGGTTGCCAGAGATGGGTACACCGAAGATGCAGGGGAGTAAAAGGCAGCCTACTAGCTGCAAGTGAGACCTTCCATTGCAAGCGGTGTAGGGGTGAAGTTGCCCAAGCAGACCCAGCTGAGCAAGAGGGGCTTGTGGTAGATGGGGAGATGTACGAGGTGGTGGACAGCTTCTGCTACCTTGGAGACATGCTTAACGCTGATGGGGTGGTGGACGTAGCAGTGACCACAAGGGTGAGAAGCGGGTGGAAGAAATTCAGGGAACTCATGCCCTTCTTAACATCTAAGGCACCATCCCTGAAGATGAGGCCGAGTGTACTCAGCCTGTGTCAGAAGTAGTATGACGTACGGAAGTGAGGCATGGACCCTGAAAACAGAACACGAAGACAAACTAAACAGAGCAGAAATGAGGATAATCAGATGGATGTGTGGTGTGTCAATGAGGGAGGAGAGCTGAGACAGAAGATGGGAGTGGAGGCCATAGTAAATGTGGTGAGGAGAGGCAGACTGCGATGGTACGGACATGTAGTGAGGAAGGACGAGAACGACTGGGTGAAGAAAGTTATGTCGTATAACGTAGAGGGAACAAGACCCAGTGGCCGACCTAAAAAGACCTGGCAGATGACCGTGGCAGCCGACATGAAGGCACTCGGCATCAACCACGAGATGGCCATGGACCGTTCCCGGTGGAAGAAGGCCATATCGAGAACCCAGTCCAACCCAGCGGCGCCTGGAAAGCGGACTTTAAACCGATGAAGAAGAAAGAAATTTACGCCAAATTCTCCAAAATATTGTTCTTCCCTTCTAATTATGCATTTTTCAACCCGTTCCAACCAGGGCTGTGGACTCGGTCGGATTTTTGCACCGAGTCCGAGTCCGGCCTCTTGACCATGAGTCAGAGTCCGGCTGTCCATTTTTTCTGTTAATTCATGTGACTGCTTAGTCTTTATTCAAGGCTAATTTAGATCAAAATCTAAATAATTACAACAGTTCTGTGATGGCTTTTTGGTTTATTAAACATATAAACAAAATACAATAAACAGATACTTTCAAGTTTCAATTCAACGACTTGAGTTAGGAACAAAATTGCCTCAACCAAGTCAGCCTTCATCGCGCCGCGCTGATCAGACATGATGAACCTGAGCCCGGAAAACAGGCGCTCTACGCTGACTTGGCTGATTGGCATTGCTGTTAGTGTCCGAGTCGCTGCCTTGAGGCCGGACGGATAACAATCAGCTGTAACAAATGGGCTCTCTTTCATTCTACCAAGTGCCAACATTGCCCCAATTTCTTCATCTATGTCGGTTGGCGAGGTGGCGGCCGACAAACGCTGGCGGCGCTCAATGCTGTCAAGTTCTTTTTCAAACTCATCCTTCTCCGTCGATGTGGAGCAATCAACCTCGGCTTCCATCGACGGCTCTTCCAGGTGCTGGTGGGTACGAGACTGGATTCGCCTCACAACGGCGCGGAGGCCATTCTTGGCGCGCTCCATCTGCTCTTCGCTGAGGAGAATGCGGTAACGCGCATCGACGAAGACGGCTGTCAGAAAAAAAATCATTGTCGAAAGCTTGTCCTCTCGTTGCTCCATTGAATTGGCGATTGGTGAAGCCAGAGGGGGCTGCTTGCGCAACGCTGCCTTCAAGGCCGACCACTCCTTGAGAAAGCTGCCGGGGGTGATTGAGGCCGACTGGAGCTTGACATCGTATGGCATCTTGAGGATTGTGGCCAAGGTCTCAAGCTTCTTCCATTCTGACTCGTTAAGGAGAAGTTCCGGAGAAGCAGCCGCCAAGTCCTGGACATGCTCTCGTAGATGAAGGAGCCGTTTTGTCATGAGGCAGGTGCTTCCCTAATGGGTGGGCACATCGACGACAGGGAGAAGACCTCCTCGACGACGGAGGACAGCAAGCAGATTGGGGGTCCGCAGTCTCTTCACCACCCGTCGGACTTTATCCAGTAGTTTCATGACATGCTCTGCCTTCAATCCGTCACGAATTGCCAGTTGCAGCGTGTGAATAGCACAGCGCATGTGATGAATCGTTCGAAAATTGGCATCCTGAATCCCACGTCCAGATAGACGCCCCCTTCATCCTCATCCATTTCGTTTTCATCATCAGCATCTTCGTCGTCCTCATTGATTATTTAAATTCTTCCTCTTTAGTGACAGAGATGTCTTTTGTTCCCTGTCAGCCATGTGTCTCCGAGTCCTTACTGTCCTTTTGTTATGTGTGTGTGTTTTTATTCCTGGAAGAGGCCTTCACCAACAATGAGCAGAGCATATTTGCATAGGCAAAGTGTTCTGATTTGGTTCATAGATTGTTGTTGGTCAGAACTGTTTTTCTTTGTCAAGCGTTATATACAGTTTGAAGTAGTTGCGTACAAGTTATCCCATATTTACTCAATGTTTGTTTAAGTGTTTAGGAAAAGTTACTTATTGTTATTGAGTGTTAATTTACTAAGTAGATAAAGTCTAGCAAAGGTTTAGTTGCATTGTTCCACAGGAAAGCGGCAATTCAAGTTATCTGATCTCACTCGCGGACGAGTCAGCCAACAATGGGAGACGAACAGCTGGTTGAGTGCTAATTTACACCACACTGCATTCTTTAGCTAAACAAAACTGTTTTCCTTTGTCAAGCGTTATATACAGTTGCATTGTTCCACAGGAAAGCGGCAATTCAAGTTATCTTTTTGAATTTGTCTACACTGTTTTTGCCATTATTCACATGTGCTGAGTGTTGTTTGTTAGGGTTTGCAGAATATCTTCATCGTATGAGTATGTTGGAATGTAACCTGTAATATTTTAACTAGCTTGTCCCGTCTAGACAAAAGTAGTTGACCAAAGTGCTAAGATCTTTCAACTGATTGACTAGACGCAGAGGAAGCAATCAAAGTTGCTTTGTTTACAGAAAGTCGTAAAAGGCCCCCTGCTATGCTTTGATCAGCAGGGGACCGGCTTCACCCCAACCTGTGTGTTTCCACACCCCCACTTTCAACCCCACTCTGTTTCTCTCAATAAATAAGCACCTGACGAGGCCTGAGTCAGACTTCATTCGACCATCGCTGTAAGCACAGCGACGAGTGAACTCTCCGCCTGCAGGTGTCTAACATGACTTGCTTGACTCCTGTGTGGTTCTTGCAAAATAAGTTAGGGTGAGCACCACCCTAACATTGTTAGTCACCTAAATGTTGAACAGAGGGTGTGTTTTTACCGAAGTCAAATTCCTTGTTTGGCACGCTCAAACATGGTGGATAAAAACTCTTGAATCTCTTATCTGATCTCACTCGCGGACGAGTCAGCCAACAATGGGAGACGAACAGCTGGTTGAGTGCTAATTTACACCACACTGCATTCTTTAGCTAATCAGCGTTGCTACAGACACAATCTCCCCTCCCTTTAGTGTATCAACGCCTCTGTAACCGTAGCAGAGCTGTGGACAGTATTCCTACGCGCATTCTCAGCAGCATGATGAAAATAAAATTGAACGTATTTTTTTTATTGTCGGACTCGGTGGACTCGGTCAAAATCAGCACCGAGTCCGAGTCAGAGTCCGGCAAAAATGACCGAGTCCGAGTCCCCTAGTCCGAGTCCCCGAGTTCGGGTCCGAGTCCACAGCCCTGGTTCCAACTTTAAACTGTTCACCTTATGCTTACCATTTTCACCCCATTCACCCCCACTTCCACTCTGCTTACCAAATTCACCCCCACTTTCACAGTGTGGCGGCCATCTTGGATTGACCCAGAAGTGCCCCAGATTTAACAGAACGTTCCCCAAAATAAACAGGAAAAACACGAACGGGAAGTGAACCGGATCTGTCCCAATTTAAACAGGAAGTGAACCGGAAGTGCCAATATCAAACTGGAAGTGACCTAAATCAAACCAGAAGTGCCCCAAATAAACCGGAAGTGACCAAATTTAAACCGGAAGTGCCCCAAATAAACCAGAAGTGACCTCAACTAAACCGGAAGTGACTCCAAACAAACCGGAAAATACCCAATTACACTGGGAGGGACCTACGTTTCTTTTCTATGTATAATCCGCAAAATTTAACAAATTTATTGTCCTAAAATCTGTGGTGCGCATTATACATGGGTACATTTTTTATTTATTTTTTTTAGAAAATCTCCCTCGAAATAAATCTTAATAAAATCACCTTTCTTCTTGTTTGTTGTCAATCGCGCATCGCATTCAGCCATCCTGCCCAACACACTTAGTCAGTAAAATTCATAATTGACGACACATCGTTTGATGCGATGGTGCAATCCTTGATGGTGTGTTATTGTCAAATATTGTTTGTTTTTTAATCTCCATCGCAAACCAGATATCATACGGAGGCCGCCATTACAGATGCGCAGAACGGATGCGCAAGACACGTCAGCTATATAAAGAGCGATAGTTCAGTTCTCTACCTAAATGCGTATTACAGGTAATATTTTATTTCACAACACTTTATCTTGTTCCTTTCTTCTCTGCTGTTCACTTCAAACACGCTCCATACGAACATAATGCTCTCGTATCAGACGCTTGCTCGATCACCTGCTCGTTTGCTGTCACAATGTACCCTACACAAATCCGAAACATTTCTTCGCTATCGAGTTTGCTAGCGCATGCGCAGTGATACTGACCGGCAGAATAACATCCGGTTGTTCCCAAAGATGATCTTTTTTCTGAAATAATTTTACATTTACGGACTTAAGTAGCCCCTCCGTGAGTCGTCACCTTATCGTGGTGGAGGGGTTTGCGTGCCGCTATGATCCTAGGAGCCATGTTGCCTGGGGCTTCATGCCCCTGGTAGGGTCACCCATGGGAAACGGGTCGTAGGTGAGGGGCCAGACAAAGCTCGGCTTAAAAAGCCCCTTATGATGAAAAATATATATGGACACAGATTTCCCTCGCCCGGACGCGGGTAACCGGGGCCCCCCTCTGGAGCCAGGCCTGGAGGCGGGGCTTGAAGGCGAGCGTCTGGTGGCCGGGACTTCGCCCATGGGCACAGCCCGAAAAGGAAATGTGGGTCCCCCTTCCCATGGGCTCACCACCTGTGGGAGGGGCCAAAAGGGTCGGGTGCAGTGCGAGCTGGGCGGCAGCCAAAGGCAGGGACCTTGGCGGTCTGATCCCCGGCTGCAGAAGCTGGCTCTTGGGACATGGAATGTCACCTCTCTGGCTGGAAAGGAGCCCGAGCTGGTGTGCGAGGCAAAAAAGTTCAGACTAGATATAATCGGACTTGCCTCCACGCACAGTTTGGGTTCCGGTTCAAGCCCTCTCAAGAGGGGCTGGACTCTCTTCCACTCTGGAGTTGCCCACGGTGAGAGGCGTCGAGCAGGTGTAGGTGTACTTATTGCCCCCCGGCTGGGCGCCTGCACATTGGGGTTCACCCCGGTGAACGAGAGGGTCGCCTCCCTCCGCCTTCGGGTGGGGGAATGGAACCTGACTGTTGTTTGCGTCTATTCACTAAACAGCAGCTCAGAGTACCCACCCTTTTTGATCCTTGGAAGAAGTGCTGGAGAGCGCTCCTTCTGGGGTTCTACTGGATGATTTCAATGCTCACGTGGGCAATGACAGTGAGACCTGGAAGGGCGTGATTGGGAGGAACGGCCCCCCCGATCTGAACCCAAGCGGTGTTCTATTATTGGACTTCTGTGCTCGACACGGATTTTCTATAATGAACACCATGTTCAAACATAAGGGTGTCCTGGTGCCAAGTGCACACATGGCAGTTCGATGATCGACTTTGTAGTCGTGTCATCGGATTTGCGGCCGCATGTTTTGGACACTCGGGCGAAGAGAGGGGCGGAGCTGTCAACTGATCACCTGGTGGGGAAGATGCCGGTCCGACCTGGCAGACCCAAACGCTCTGTGAGGGTCTGCTGGGAACGTCCGGCGGAATCCTTTGTCAGGAAGAGATTCAACTCCCACCTCCGGCCGAGCTTTTCCCACGTCCCGGGTGAGGCGGGGGACAATGAGTGTACTTTGTTCCGCGCCTCCATTGTTGAGGCGGCCGACCGGAGCTGTGGCCGTAAGGTCATTGGTGCGTGTCGTGGCGGCAATCCCCGAACCCTCTGGTGGACACCGGCGGTAAAGGACGCCGTCAAGCTGAAGGAGTCCTATTGAGCCGTTTTGGTGTGCGGGACTCCGGAGTCAGCTGACAGGTACCGGATGGCCAAGCGGAACGCGGCTTCGGCGGTTGCTGAAGCAAAAACCCGGACATGGGAGGAGTTTTGCGAAGCCATGGAGAATGACACCCGGACGGCTTCGAGGAAATTCTGGTCCACCATCCGGCGTCTCAGGAGGAGGAAGCAGTGCAACGTCAACACTGTTTACAGTGGAGATGGCGTGCTGCTGACCTTTGTCAAGTGACATGGTGGTACGAGATGGTGTAAACTTAGGTAGTGAATTTGGCCCAGGCACATTGGCTATCCCAAAACATGTAGTAGTTCAAAATTTCACCAGGAGATGGTGTTAAAGCTTGACATAGGGGTGACCTGATGGAAATGAACAAATCTAACAAATTAAATAGTTAGCAATTGGGAGGACACGACCTGTTCAAACACGTAGATACGCACAATTTTGGAATATGAATTTGCTATGCCATAATTTTAAGATGCAACAGCTTGAGCAATATCAATATATGTGTTTAGGTTGGAAGAACCCATTATTGTGTTAAGTACTATTATGTGTTGAGATTGAGCTTTATTAGACAAGATATATGTGATTCATGTTGCAATGTTTTGTCCAACCTGTATTTAACATTGGTGTTCCATCCATACCTGAATGCATTAAGTTGAGAGGAGACTTAAGGGCTAATACTAAAAGTAAAGAACGAGCAAAACAGGAAACATCTGTTTCCGGTGATTTCTGCTTGAAGCAAGGTTGCCAAGACAACCAGTGGTTTCTAGCTGGCCTGGACAAGCATCAGCTAAGGAACATTCTCGAAACTTCCAGAAACTTCCAGGAAGGCCACCTGACGTGCCAGATGATGTAATTCCGATTAGCTAATGCCAGAAGCCTATAAATAGGTTGCCCGGACACAGAGCGGGCGCGCTTCTTCCTAGTCAGGGCGATGGCCGTGACGCTGCCCGGAGTAAAAGAACGAAGATGGATTTTGCATTCTTTTTGAGATTGAACCAAAATATACTAAGATGAATTTCCAGAGTCTTCGAATTGGACTTTGTCAAATTTTAAGCTTTGAGGAAAGCAGGGGAAGTCACCACTTTTACTTTCTCCTCATGGCCAGACCTTTCCTCATTTTTAAACAGAATTCGGATTTTGGAACAAAGGAGAGCCGATCACTCGACTTGTTCAACCAAATAGGATTTTAGACCTTTAGTCCCCTCTCTTGTTCTGTCTGGGTGAGTCTTGTTATTTTTTTTTTCGACTTGCAATTCTTTTTCTTGCTTATTCATTAAATCTCTTCTTGAGCCTTAATCCGGTATCGATTATTTCGTATTAACTATGTCGAGCATGGTTTTATATGCGGTATATACAACTTTAAAATGTCTTTATTTCCCTATCATAGTCATTCTTTAAATCCGTTCAATTCTTTTTAAAGTGAAGACAGCTTTAATCCTTAACATCAGGAATTGTCAGATCTGGTTCGAAGTAGTTATCTTGAGCTCAGCTAGGGCGAGGGCGCTCTAGTGAATTAACGAATCCTTCAGGTCTTAACAAAGGCATCTAAAAAATATCCGTAACGTAATACCAGCATCAAACAACCGAAGAAAGCCATCATTACGGCGCGGTCATACCGGCGACTTGTCTCGAATTGAGTTACTCGGCTTGCGCGTCGGATGACTTGAAAGGGGTTGGCGTCGTATAAAAATTACATTGATTCTGGTAGAATTAATTTAACTCGGGTGGTCAGCTACGGACGAGTCCCTCCGCCCTCGGCTTATTGAACCCGTTACTGGGGAGCCGGAGGCACTTCGATAAAAAGTGCCCGTTTGACACCTTGACTCGGGACTTCGTGACTTGGTGAGGAGAATACTTGGAAGACCTCCT
Source organism: Syngnathus typhle (assembly GCF_033458585.1). Lineage (NCBI taxonomy): Eukaryota > Metazoa > Chordata > Actinopteri > Syngnathiformes > Syngnathidae > Syngnathus > Syngnathus typhle. Next base: position 1,707,004 of record NC_083738.1, on the reverse strand, counting down.
CAATTCTACCGAAACGTCTTCTATTGTGGAAGCAGGGCCTGGGGACTCTGAGGCGGACTCTCCAATCTCTGGGGTCGAAGTCACTGAGGTAGTTAAAAAGCTACTCGGTGGCAAGGCCCCGGGGGTGGATGAGATCTGCCGGATTTCTTAAGGGCTCTGGATGTGGGGCTGTCATGGCTGCCACGTCTCTACAACGTCACGTGGCCATCGGGGACAGTGCCTCTGGATTGGCAGACTTGGGTGGTGGTTCCCCTCTTTAAGAAGGGGGACCGGAGGGTGTGTTCCAATTACAGAGGAGGACACTCCTCAGCCTCCCTGGTAAGGTCAATTCAGGGGTGCTGGAGAGGAGGGTCCGTCGGGAGGTCGAATTTTGGATTCAGGAGGACTAGTGTGGTTAGGCTGAATCGGCCACTACAGGTTAGTTAAAGGCCATGTCAGAAATGTGTCTTTAAATGTGTCTTAAATGTTTCTACTGAGGTAGCGGTCCTAATATCCATTGGTAGGGCGTTCCAAAGCTCTGGAGCCCGAATAGAAAATGCTCTAGACCCTGCAGACATTTTCTTGGCCCTCGGTGTCGCTAAAAGGGTAGCGTTTTGCGAACGAAGGTTACGAGACGGGACATAAGGAACAACTAGGTCGACAAGATATGAAGGCGCTAAGCCATGCAGTGATTTATAGGTTAATAGAAGAACCTTGAAGTCACATCTTAAATGGACCGGGAGCCAATGTAAGTTGGCTAATATTGGGGTAATGTCATCAAATTTTCTTGTCCGTGAGAGCAGCCTTGCAGCAGCATTTTGTACTAAAAGTCAAAGTCAAAGTCTTCTTTATTGTCAATCTCTTCACATGCCAAGACACACAAAGCAATCAAAATTACGTTTCCACTATCCCACGGTGACAAGACATAGCACACGACATATATACAAGCAAACAACACAAAATAAAAACAAGAAGGCACAAACAATGAATAATAAGAGTGATGAATAAATAATAAATAAACAAATAACACAATAAATAAGAGGAGCAAAACGGAGCAAGTGTGCATACAGCAGACAGACAAAATATAGCGCAAAAGTACAGGACGCTACGCAGAAGGGGGGAGAGAAATCAGGACCCTAACAGCCTGGAGTATGAAGCTGTCGGTGAGTCTGGTGGTGCGGGAGTGCAGGCTTCTGTACCTCTTCCCAGAGGGCAGAAGATCGAACAAAGAGTGAGCGGGGTGACTCACATCACTCACAATCATGGTCTCCGTGCGGGTGAGATTGGAGGTGTAAATGTCCTTCAGGGAGGGGAGTGAAGCACCAATAATCTTACCAGCCATGTTCACTATGCGCTGCAGGGCCTTCATGTTGTATTCAGTGCAGCTGCCACCCCAAACAGCGATACAATTGGAGAGGACGCTCTCGATGGTGCCACGGTAGAATGTAGTCATGACGGCCGGAGGAGCACTAGCTCGCCTGAGTTTCCGCAGGAAGTACAGGCGGCGCTGAGCTTTCTTCGCCAGTGATGCTGTGTTGGTGGACCAGGAGAGATCCTCACTGATGTGCACCCCAAGGAACCTGGTGCTGCTCACTCTTTCCACCACAACACCGTCGATGGTCAGCGGCAGGTGTTGGGTGTGACCCTTCCGGAAGTCAACAACAATCTCCTTGGTCTTGTTGACGTTCAGCAGGAGGTTGTTGTCCTTGCACCACGTGGTCAGAAGGTCAACCTCCAACCTGTATTGAGTCTCGTCGCCCTTGGCGATGGGACCCACCAGAGTCGTGTCGTCAGCAAATTTCACCGCGCGGTTGATGCTGTAGGTCGCAGCGCAGTCATGCGTCAGCAGGGTGAAGAGCAGCGGACTGAGCACGCAGCCTCGGGGGGCCCCCGTGCTCAGCGTGATGCTGGCGGAGATCTTGACGCCAGTCTCTGACTGAGGAAGTCTAGTAGCCAGTTGCAGAGGTAGGTACTGAGGCCCAGCTTTTCGAGTTTGCAGATGTGTCGTTGTGGTGATGAAGGCAGAACTGAAGTCCACAAACAGCAATCTCACATACGAGTACCTACTCTTCAGGTGGGTGAGGGCCTTGTGAAGGGCAAAGCAGATGGCATCCTCAAAGGACCGTTTGGCTCGGTCCGCAAACTGGAAGGGGTCTATGGTCTAACTGTAGACTTTTGATGCGGGACTTAGGAAGACCAGAAAATAGTACAAGTACATTACAGTAGTCCAGGCGTGACGTGACGAACGCATGTATAATAGTTTCCGCATCACCGGTCGAGAGGATCGGACAAATCTTTGCAATATTACGAAGGTGAAAAAATGCAATTCTGGTTATATTCTTAATGTGCTTTTGAAAGGAGAGAGTTTGGTCAAATATTACCCCGAGATTAGTTACAGTATTGCTCTGAGTGATAATACGGTTATCTATAGTTAAAGCGGTTTACTTGAATAAGTGTTGAAAACGAGTTGGACCAATTATCGACATCTCAGTTTTATCTGGGTTAAGACGAAGGAAGTTGAGAGACATCCATTGCTTGATGTCCGCAAGGCACGCCTAAAGATTACAACAATCCCGCGGATCTGTCATCGATAACGGCATTATAGTTGGGTGTCATCCGCGTAGCATTGAAAATTAATATTATACGTATTTACGTATTATGTCCCCAAGCGGAATCATATAAATATTAAATAGAATTGGTCCGAGAACCGATACCTGTGGGATACCACACATAACATTATAGAGCTCCGAGGACGCATTGCCATGGACCACTCTGTGCGTCCTGTTTGATAGATAGGAATGGAACCAGCCTAGTGCTGACCCTGAAATACCAACACAACTTTTAAGACGCCCTAATAAAATATTGAAGTCTACAGTGTCGAAAGTAGCACTAAGATCGAGTAGTAACAGTACAGATGAAGTGTTTGAATCTATAGCTATGAGGAGATCGTTAGTCACTTTAGCAAGTGCTTTCTCATTGGAATGATTAGCTCTAAAACCAGACTGAAAAGAGTCATATCGATTATTGGCGACCATGTAATCAATAAGTTGCTGCGCTACTACTTTTTCAAGAAGTTTTGCAATGAATGGGAGGTTTGAAACTGGCCTATAATTACTGAGACAGTCCGGGTCAAGATTTGGTCGCTTAAGTAATGGTTTAAGGATAGTGGTTTTAAAGGCTGTTGGCACTATCCCAGAGGAGACAGACAGATTGATTATATTTAAGAGGGAAGGAAGGAAGGAAGGAAGGAAGGAAGGAAGGAAGGAAGGAAGGAAGGAAGGAAGGAAGGAAGGAAGGAAGGAAGGAAGGAAGGAAGGAAGGAAGGGAGGAAGGAAGAAAGAAAGGAAGGAAGGAAGGAAGGCACGCACGCACGCACGCACAAACGCACGAACAAATGAATGGATATTCCTTTTCTGCTCCTCCTTCTGCTTCTTGTCCCCAAAATTCCCCTGGTCGGCTTTTTTTTCTCATTTGTGGCAATCTAAAAGACAATATTAAATTACCGTTTTTTCCCGTGTAAAATGCGCCCCCATGTATAAAACGCACCCTAAAAATGGCATGTTGATGCTGGAAAAAAGCCTGTACCCATGTATAATAGCTTTTTTCTTTTTAAGTCCCAATGATCGTCACACACGCAGGGAGGCAATGGGTCCCATTTTTATAGTCTTTGGTATGGTCTTAACTAGGCTGGATGTAATTTTTTTTGTTGGCGTTGATTTCTCCGACTGCCCGTAAAGGCACCACCGCGGTCAGCGCGGACATGTGAAAAAGGCGTGCGGACGTGAAAAAGGCGGCTCTGTATCGGAGAGACGTTGAAGAGGAATAAAAACACCCTTGGAAACCAAAACTTGCCCCTCGTCGTCACTCGGAGCCGCAACAAATGTTTCGGATTTGTGTAGGGTACATTGTGACAGCAAACGAGCAGGTGATCGAGCAAGCGTCTGATACGAGAGCATTGCGGTCGTATGGAGCGTGTTTGAAGTGAACAGCAGAGACGAAAGGAACAAGGCAAAGTGTTGTGAAATAAAATATGACCGACCTGTAATACGCATTTTGTTATTCGTTGATTGAAACTGCTAATTAAACTGTGAATTGAAACTAATAGGAAGAAAACAACTCTCGCGCTTTATATAGCTGACGTGTCTTGCGCATCCGTTCTGCGCATCTGTAATGGCGGCCTCCGTATGATATCCGGTTTGCGATGGAGATTAAAAACCAAACAATATTTGACAATAACACACCATCAAGGATTGCACCATCGCATCAAACGATGTGTCGTCAATTATGAATTTTACTGACTAAGTGTGTTGGGCAGGATGGCTGAATGCGATGCGCGATTGACAACAAACAAGAAGAAAGGTGATTTCAAGTTTTATTTCGAGGGAGATTTGTCATGTCTCGTCCCCAGTTTTGCTATGTGTCTAGGTTGCCATAGTTTTTGTTGCCGTGGCCCCTCCCTTTCCGTGTCACCTCAATCAATGTAACGTGTTTTGTATTTAAGTCCTGTCTGCCCCTCGCTCACCGTCGGATCATTGCATGTGTTACTGTCATTCTGTTCCTGTCTTTGGTAATGTCACCCTGTCTTTTTGTTCCACGACTTTGTCGGTCAGTCCTGTTGCTGGTTTTGTTGTACCATGATTTTCTTAAAAAAAAATAAAAATAAAAAATAAATAAAAATAAAAAAAAAATTGTACCCATGTATAATGCGCACCCCAGATTTTAGGACAATAAATTAGTTAAATTTCGCGCATTATACACGGAAAAAAACGGTACTTCCTTCTGAGCAGTTTCAAGTCTTCTACTTCTCTTCTACAGTCCCAGTGTTAAAGGCTTCCACGGGCTTCATAAAAACAAAGATAAATTGCATAGGGCTATAGATATTTTATAGAAACAGATGTCGTATAGTTACAGACCAGCGCACATATGCCATGTATGATATATGGCAGTAACATAGCAGCTACACCTTAGTCTAAAAATCAAAGTTATATCCAAGATGCAGTAGAGTTAGCCTTTGATAGCAAAGCAGATCAGTGGCCCTAAAATACATATGTTGAAAAGCGCCAAATAAAACACTGTCAAGACCAACAAGACATAGAAGTTATAAATAAATAAAACAGCAATTAGAAGCAGCAAAATGTTGGTGTTCAAACTGTGTTAAACACATAAAGGTACAGTGCCTTACGAAAGTATTCGGCCCCCTTGAACCTTTCAACATTTCGCGACATTTCAGGCTTCAAACACAAAGATATAAAAGTTTAATTTTTTGTCAAGAATCAACAACAAGTGGGACACAATCGTGAAGTGGACAGAACCCTGAGACTATCAAAGAGCAGGTGCATTTATACGGAGACTTGATTACACACAGGTGCATTCTATTTCTCATCATCAGTCATTTAGGACAACATTGGCTCATTCAAAGATCCTAACTGAACTTCTGGAGTGAGTTTGCGGCACTGAAAGTAAAGGGGCCGAATAATATTGCATGCGCCACTTTTCAGTTTTTTATTTGTTAAAAAAGTTTAAATTATCCAATAAATTTCGTTCCACTTCACGATTGTGTCCCACTTGTTGTTGATTCTTGACAAAAAATTACAATTTTATATCTTTATGTTTGAAGCCTGAAATGTGGCGAAATGTGGAAAGGTTCAAGGGGGCCGAATACTTTCGCAACGCACTGTAAGTGCTTCTGTTAAAATGGTAAGGGAAAACAAGCAGGAAAGAACATGAGAAGCTCAAAACCAGCTTTATGTTGAGCTAGAAGGGGGAGGACAAAACCCAGTAAATCAGTGAGCTTCGTGTCAACACATTCCCCAGGGCCCTCTGAATCCACTCAGCTGAGAATAACAAATGGCAGTCACCGGCCAAGCAAAAAGCTGTGATTATAATTATCACATCCCACACTGACCTTGCATAAACCTTAATCCTTCTCCAATGAAGCATTTAAATAGGCTGCCAACAGCCACAGCAATGGAGAGCACGAAGGAGGGCGGAAAGTGATATGAAATGGAGAAGTGCAGAGAGAAGAAAAAGGAAGGCAAGTCAAGGAGCCACTGGAACAGAAATAAAATGGGTAACAGAAAAAATAAGACACAAACACATATGTACGTACTACTTGTAATGAAATGGATATTAAAAAATTAATACTTTGCTCGTAAAATACATAGACACATCTAGGGCTGTGTCATCATATAATGTGGTAGAAAATGCATTTATTAAATTGTTATATGTGGAATGCAGTCGTTTGTTATTATTGCAATAGACTACCAAGAACATAGTTGAAGGCAGTGGTCCCCAACACCGGGCCACAGACCGATACCACACAAAGAAGAATGAATAATTTGCATTATTTCCATTTTATTTATCCGAGTCGGAATGACCTTTTATTTTGAAAAATTCTCTCCTACATGACGCTGCTAGTGAAGTTGCATTGGTACGTATACTTTCAAACTTAATTGGTTCTGCAATCGGCGACTTATAATAAGGAGCGACTTATGTGTTTTTTTTTCAAACATTTTCAAAAAAAAAAAAAAGTGAAGCCGCGATAAACAAACCGCGATGTAGCAAGGGATTACCGTTTTTTTCCATGTATAATGCGCGAAATTTAACTAATTTATTGTCCTAAAATCTGGGGCGCGCATTATACATGGGTAGAGAAAAAAAAAAACTTTTTTTTTTTTCTTCTTTTTAAGAAAATCATGGTACTACAACACGGATGGTTCTTTACAACGTCACTTTCCTCTCTTTTCATTTTAACCTAACTGATCGCGGTGGTGCCTTTCTGGGCAGTCAGAGAAATCAACGCCAAAAAAAGTCAAGTTTATTTATTTAAAAAAAAATACATCCAGCCTAGTTAAGAAATCACCAGAAAGATCACCATGACAATTGTGAATAATAAATAAATAATTGTTATATATATTATATATATTATTATTATAATAATAAATAATTGTGATGAATAACTGGAACATCACTCAAATATTGGTGATCCCGTTGAGAGTCTCACATTTTTCTTCGCTATCGAGTTTGCTACTGCATGCGCAGTGATACTGACCGGCAGAATAACATCCGGTTGTTCCCAAAGATGATTTTTTTTTCTGAAATAATTTTACGTTTACGGACTTAAGTAACCCGGCCGGGTCATACCAAAGACTATAAAAATGGGACCCATTGCCTCCCTGCTTGGCACTCAGCATTAAGGGTTGGAATTGGGGGGTTAGATCACCAAATGATTCCCGAGCGCGGCGCCGCTGCTGCTCACTGCTCCCCTCTCCCCCAGGGGATGGATCAAAATCACACGGGGATGGGTCAAATGCAGAGGACAAATTTCACCACACCCAGATGCGTGTGTGACGATCATTGGGACTTTACAAAAATAAAATAAATAAAAAAAAGAGTCGTCACCTTATCGTGGTGGAGGGGTTTGCGTGCCCCTATGATCCTAGGAGCCATGTTGTCTGGGGCTTCATGCCCCTGGTAGGGTCACCCATGGCAAACGGGTCCTAGGTGAGGGGCCAGACAAAGCACGGCTTACATTACCCCTTATAATGAAAACAATCTGATCCCCGGCTGCAGAAGCTGGCTCTTGGGACATGGAATGTCACCTCGCAGGCTGGAAAAGAACCCGAGCTGGTGTGCAAGGCAGAAAAGTTCAGACTAGACATAGTTGGACTGGCCTCCACACACAGTTTGGGTTCCGGTACGATCCTTCTCAAGAGGGACTGGACTCTCTTCCACTCTGGAGTTGCCCACGGTGAGAGGCGTCGAGCAGGTGTGGGTATACTTATTGCCCCCCGGCTGGGCGCCTGCACATTGGGGTTCATCCCGGTGAACGAGAGGGTAGCCTCCCTCCGCCTTCGGGTGGGGGGACGGGTCCTGACTGTTGTTTGTGTCTATGCACCAAACGGCAGTTCAGAGTACCCACCCTTTTTGGAGTCCCTGGAGGAGGTGCTGGAGAGCGCTCCTTCTGGGGACTCCATCGTTCTACTGGGTGACTTCAATGCTCACGTGGGCAATGACAGTGAGACCCGGAAGGACCTGATTGGGAGGAACGGCACCCCCGATCTGAACCCGAGCGGTGTTCTATTATTGGACTTCTGTGCTCGACACGGATTTTCCATAATGAACACCATGTTCAAACATAAGGGTGTCCATGTGTGCACTTGGCACCAGGACACCCTAGGCCGCAGTTCGATGATCGACTTTGTAGTCGTGTTATCGGATTTGCGGCCGCATGTTTTGGACACTCGGGCGAAGAGAGGGGCGGAGCTGTCAACTGATCACCACCTGGTGGTGGGTTGGCTCCGATGGTGGGGGAAGATGCCGGTCCGACCTGGCAGACCCAAACGTTCTGTGAGGGTCTGCTGGGAACGTCTGGCGGAATCCCCTGTCAGGAAGAGCTTCAACTCCCACCTCCGGCAGAACTTTTCCCACATCCCGGGGGAGGCGGGGGACATTGACTCCGAGTGGACCTTGTTCCGCGCCTCCATTGTTGAGGCGGGCGACCGGAGTTGTGGCCGTAAGGTCGTGGCAGCAATCCCCGAACCCGCTGGTGGACACCGGCGGTAAGGGATGCCGTTAAGCTGAAGAAGGAGTCCTATCGGGCCGTTTTGGCCTGCGGGACTCCCGAGGCAGCTGACAGGTACCGGATGGCCAAGCGGAACGCGGCTTCGGCGGTTGCTGAGGCAAAAACCCGGGCGTGGGAGGAGTTTGGCAAAGCCATGGAGAATGACTTCCGGACGGCTTCGAGGAAATTCTGGTCCACCATCCGGCGTCTCAGGAGGGGGAAGCAGTGCAACGTCAACACTGTTTACAGTGGAGATGGCGTGCTGCTGACCTCGACTCGGGACGTCGTGTGTCGGTGGGGAGAATACTTCGAAGACCTCCTCAATTCCACCGACACACCTTCCATTGTGGAGGGAGGGCTTGGGGACTCTGAGGCGGACTCTCCAATCTCTGGGGGTGGATGAGATTTGCCCGGATTTCTTAAGAGCTCTGGATGTTGTGGGGCTGTCATGGCTGACACGTCTCTACAGCATCGCGTGGACATCGGGGACAGTGCCTCTGGATTGGCAGACTGGGGTGGTGGTTCCCCTGTTTAAGAAGGGGGACCGGAGGGTGTGTTCCAATTACAGGGGAATTACACTCCTCAGCCTCCCTGGTAAGGTCTATTCAGGGGTGCTGGAGAGGAGGGTCCGTCGGGAGGTCGAACCTCGGATTCAGGAGGAACAGTATGGCTTTCGTGCTGGCCGTGTCCGGTTTGGGGACCTCAGGATCGCGTCTCTGGCAACGACGTGGTGCCGTTGGCTTCTTCAGGCCGTGATCTCCAGCTCCCCCTAGTGAGAAACGTGCTTCTAAAGATGGAAACTGACAAACACAATAGGGTGTTCTTCATTTTTTTTTGTAAAAGATAAGCTGGAATTGTCTGCAATTTATTACTATATTTGGTACGTGCCTGCGTCACCTACTACCCAGCCACTCCTTTCCCTCAACATCAATTATTCGCAGCCACACACCCTATCAAGTCAATCACCTGCATCTGTCACTGTCAGTTCGTCTTCGCATGACACCCGTTTGCTCCTTGTGCCGCGTGCTTGTTCGCCTGTGCTTTTCTCCAGTTGACAACTTTGTTTCCATCTAACTGACTGACCACGTCCGAACGCTGCCAGCCCCAACCGACCTGTCGCCCAGTATGTCTTCACCTGGCCCTCCGGCCGCGCTGCACCCAATCTCCACATCCCTTTCCCCTACAAACTGTGATGCACTTGGTTGTCCTGTTTGCCTCGTCAGAGAAAAAACTGGCCAAATCAAGGGAACAGCCCCTCTGCCTTGGATCGACTGTTGCCGAGTGGGACATAGCCGGATATCTGGGGAGATGACTACGCAGACCCAGCTTGTCCAGATACAGCAACAGCAGTGCCAGCATTAATGCCAGCATCTTCAGCAACAGCAGATCTAGCAGCAAAAAGCTGGGCCAAGTCCGCCAGGCTCTCAAGAACCTGACACCTCCAACCACCTCTTTCCCATCTGCACAACCACCCAACGTCATGTCCTCAGTTATTCCGACCCCAGCACCTGACGTTCCAGAGCCTAACGTTGGCAACCTTTAACGCTTCAATGGTGATCTCCACCGACTGCGATCAATCAGCCCCGCGGCAATGTGGGGTATGCAATAACGCACTTGACCGTAAAGGCTCACCTTTGAGGTACTGCAGGATTTGATCACGAGACTCCTGCATGCTCGTCTTTTGACGCCTGAACGCTCTACCCTGCCTGCCGTCTGCCTGTGACTGGAACCCTTTCTTGGCCAGGCAGCCTTTCATGAACACTCGTCCTGCCCACCTGAGCTGGTCTGAACCCATGGAGATAGGACGTGCCTCGCTCTTGCCAGAGGAACGGTGGAGACGCCTCCAAGCAAGGTTGTGCCTATACTGCAGGGGTGAGGGGCATCAAGTGGCTTCTTATCCAAGGAAAACCGGGAGCACCCAACCAGCAGGGATTCAGTTGGGATCTGTTTGCTTGCCCCCTCACACCTGTCGCAAGACCCTGCCTCAGACCCGTCCTTCACTCCCGGCCAGTGTCCTCTCCTCTCGGGCCCCTGCTCCGTCACCCCGTAGGCTGCAGCCGCGGGCCCAGTCTGTCTTCATTCCGGCAGTTCACAATTGGCATCCTGACTGGCCTGAGATTCGAAGGGGTCGTCCAAGAGGGAGCCGTTTGGCCCCCGTTCCAGTCTCAATTCAGGTCCCAGGCCGGCCTCTGCTCCCGTTCCTTAACCTGATCTGGTGTCCCCCAACGGCACATCTGAGGACGGGGACTTGTCTTTGGTTCCACCTGCCGACGGCACTTTGGAGACGTTTTCCTCCAAGGACTCTGACGTCTGCTTCGCCCCCACCCACCTCGGATCGGTCAGGAACCGTCCCGCGGGGGAGGGGTTCTGTCACATGCCTGCGTCACCTGCCACCCAGCCGCTCCTTTTCCTCAACATCATTCACAGCCACGCCCCCTAATCAAATCAATCACCTGCACCCGTCACTGCTCGTTATTTCATCCCTACTTAAACCGCATGGTCCCAGCCAGTCCCTGTCAGTTCATCCCTGCATGCTACCTGTTTGCTCCTTGTGCTGTGTGGTTGATCGCCTGTGCTTTCTTCCAGTTGCTGACCTTGTTTCCATCCAAGTGACCAGGCCCGAACGCCGCCAGCCCCAACTGATTGCCTGTCCCGACTACGTCTTCGCCTCGCCCACCGGCCATGCTGCTGTTGCCACGTCCCTTTCTCCTAAGAACAATAAACAAACTGTGCTACACTTGGTTGTCCTGTTTGCCTTGTGGCAATATTATACTGTGTTGTTGGCATACAGAATTCCCCCATAGAACTAAGGGTTGAAAGGTGTGATGGGGATGCGGTATTTATGTGATAATACACTTCCGTTGTTGTTGTTTCTATTACCGTATTGGCCCGAATATAAGACGACCCTGATTATAAGAAGAGCCCCTCTTTTTCAAGACTCAAGTTTGGAAAAAAGACTTTTTGAACACCAAATTTATTTTTATACAGAAAATAATTACAGTACATCTGAAACAAATGATTATAACAATATATTCGAGAGAAAAAGCATGTTATTTTGCCTCATTCAAATCATGCAAAAACGGTCTGTCACATCTTAATATCTGAACATTTAAATATGTAAACTTAAGAGCAATCACATTTGTAAATGAATGGCTTCTGTTTTTTCAAATGTAAATAAACCAATCTACTGTGATAAAACAACAAAATTGCAATGACTGCATTAACCATCAAAGTGAAGTCTAACTGCAGTCTTGAAACAAATCTGAATAAGGAAAAACATTGCAATAAATTAACGCAAACTGCTACCTCTTTTTTTTATTTTTATTCTTCATGACAGGGGTTATTTTAGGTCTGGGGAGTTAAGTTCAGCATTCGCTTTAAAGGTATCTGGCGCCATCTAGCGTTGTGAAAGGGTATAATGTCTAGACCCCGAATGTAAGATGACCCCCACTTTTTCAGTCTTATTTCAATACAAAAAGCACCGTCTTATATTTGGGCCAATACGGTATCTATCAGTAAAAACCTTTGCGACACACAAGCTCCATCTCCTTTCCTTCAGCACCACAATACAATTGTTTTCATGTCGGTCGGATTATTTTATTTTGTTGTATTTTTCCGCCACAATTCAAAAGCCTATCCGTGAAAATATTGTCTGACAATAATCCAGTCCATGGCACTAAAAAGGTTGGGGGCCGCTGGTCAAAGGGAAAAAAGGTAAGACAAAGGAAATTCAAAGAACAAAAACACATGCATTCATCACTTCAAATCAATTTGTGCACATGTTCAAAATAACACTCTTTGTGCAGTCCTTTTACTCTGACATCTCTCATTCATGCATGTGTAATCTACCATATTGGCCCGAATATAAAACGACCCTGATTATAAGACGACCCCTCTTTTTTAAGACTTAAGTTTGAAAAAATCTGGCCGATCTTCGACCCACTTTTCTCCAGATTGTCGCTACGTTTCTCTTATTTTCTTCTTACTGCTATTTTTTTTTTCTTCTTCTTCCTACCACTATTTTCATTTTTCTTCTTATTGACAGGGGTTCGCTTTGGCCTGGGGAGTTAAGTTCAGCATTCACTTTAAACATATCTGGCACATCTAGCGTTGTGAATGGGTATAATGTCTAGACCGCGAATGTAAGACGACCCCCACTTTTTCAGTCTTATTTCAACGCAAAAAAACACCATCTTATATTCGGGCCAATACGGTAGTTTTTTTGTGGTGTGTAACTCAAAAATACGTAGCAGTGTACATGGGTTTTTTCCTCTAATAAGGAGTATACCAAATTCAGATTAGATTAAATAAAAATACTACCAACTAAACTGAACGCAAAAAAAAGTAATCTGGTGGCAAAGTCTTGTTCATATTTTACCTTCAAATACATTATTTTATTTGAACCTTCATCATAAGATCATTTGGACAAGTTCTGCGCAACAATACTTCTTAATAGCAAAAGGTCATATTTCTCCCCTGTTCAAATATACATATAACTCTATCCTTTTCTTATATAAGCTCTATCCTTTTCTCATATAAGGAGTCAGTGCCAGCAAAATTGCAACAATCCTCTTCACTTTCTCCTTGGCACTCATTTTGTGCGTTTGCCAAAAAAAAACTCACAAATTATTTGAGTATGGCGGCACGTGCAGACGTCTTGGTGCTCCCACTTTCAGTGCTTATTTTTATTATTCATTTTTTATGTTCTGATCATTGGAATTGCTTCCTACAGTCTCCTACAGCTGACAGGAACTTTTTAGAATGAGTTTCGTGCGAGTTGAGGTGCATATGTTTTTAATGTTCAGTTTGAAGGAATGGGTTCGAAATACAAAAAGTCCTGCCTAGCTACAAAAACAGATTGGCTCAAACTTCATTGAATAAAGTACATAAGCAGACAAGTATATTCACATATTAAAGCAATAAAATGAAACATTTTAAGCATATAATCATACCTACACACCAAATCAATAAATAAGACATAACTAGACATTTTTAATAGGTGGTAATGACAAAGGTTTTTATAACTTTATGATCTGAAATAACAATTTTTTTTGATATATTGCCTGAATAGCTTAATGACCCTTAAGGAACTGTTTAATGCATGGCTGATGATTTTCTAAATCACGGACACTGCCAAAGTCATCTAAAAATGTTCAGTACTTTATTGTAGCTTGTGTTTTGGCTAATGCTAGATGCCAGTTTTTGATTACTACTGAACGTTCTGGACAGAGGGAAATATTTTGCCTAACAAAGAAAAGATATGGTTGGAAACATGATTAAACTAAGAATATGATGACGTAAGCAAGTACATGGAGTATCAAAAGAACAAACAAACAAAAACATGGTAAGTGGTAAGTACAAACTTTGCATAGTCAGGGAACATTAACAAATTGATGATGTCACAGCTAAAAGCTCACATAATTCTGTACAAAATGACAAAATTGAAAGAATGATGAATAGGCAGTGTGCGACAGTGGGCAAAGCAGATTTATGTGCCATAAATAAAGTTAAATAAACAAGTTTCATTATATGTATATTACCTAGATTAATTGGTTGAAAGAATAGTTATAGTATGTTCCAGGTGAAGAGGTCAGTGGTGACTGTTTGCCATGGCCTGTCTGAGATTTTGTGGTTGATCAGGGCTCTTTTGTGTTGGATGGTCTGTGCTCCAGACAGATGGGGCACTTTCCCACCATGTCCTCAATCTGTTTGTTCATCCAGGCCAAAAGAGAATGTCACGCGCTCTCTGCTTGCACTTCTTTATGCCCATGTGACCTGAATGCACCCAGGACTGCATCTCCGTGCGCAGTGAGGTAGGTATGATGATTTTCTCACCTTTGAAGAGGATGCCGTTCATCTGGGAGAGTTCATCTCGGTGGTTCCAGTAATCGGCTATACTCAGCTATGCTCTGAGGGGATCTTCTCCTCTCCTCAGGCCAGCCGTTCTCGATAGTGTCTCTTAGTGCCATGAGCTGAGTGTCTTTTCCAGTCTCAGCTCTGATCTCTCTCAGTTTGGCGTCGCTGACTGGCAGGTTACTGTAGACTGTGTGAACCTGCATATCCATGCCTTCCCGCAGGCTGTCGTCCTTGTCAGACAGGGACTTCCTGGAGAGGGTGTCGGCCACAGGAATGTCTTTTCCTGGATGATGTTGAAGTCGTACCCCTGTAACTGAAGCATCATCCTCTGTAGTCTTCGAGGCGCTGCGTTGAGAGATTTCCGCTTGATGGACTCCAATGGCTTGTGGTCACTTTCGACAATGACGTGGTGGCCATACACGTATTGGTGGAATGTTTACATCCGAACAGAAGGGCGCACAGCTCCTTTTCTATCTGAGCATAGTTGACTTTGCTGTCTGTTAGTGATTTGGATGCATAGCTGATGGGTTTCTCTTCTTGAAGTAGGACTGCACCGAGGCCATATTTGGACGCGTCGACTTGCAGCCTGAGCTCTTTGCTGGGGTTGTAGAAGGCTAAGACCGGGCCAGGCTCTCGTGTGACAAGCTCTTTCATTTTTTTTGAAAGCCTCATCGTCCTGTGCGTCCCACCTGAACTCACTGGACTCTTTCAGCAGGTGACGCATGGGGGCGTTGATGTCTGAGAGCATGGGAGCGAACTTTGACAGGTAATTAACCATGCCAAGGATTGTCTTTAACTCACCCTTGTTCTTGGGCGGTTCAATGTCTCTCACGGCAGTGATTTTGGCTGGATCGGGCCTGATTCCGTCCTTGGAGATGCGGTGCCCGAAATAGCTGACCTCTGTGGTGCAGATCGTGCTCTTCTCTGGGTTGAGTTTTACTCCCCGCTCTCTGGAGCGCTTCAGCATTGCGCGGACGTTGCTGTCGTGTTGTTCTTTTGTGCACCTGTAGATTAGCACATCATCTATGATCGCGGTCACTCCCTGGAGGCCTTCGTAGGTCTCATCAACCTTGCGTTGAAACTCGTCCTGGGCTAATATCAGTCCAAACGGTAGACGGAGGAAACGGTACCGACCGAACACCATGTTCAATGTGGTCGGTTTGGAAGACTCCTCTGTGAGTATGATTGCTCAGTGACCAGACCTGGCATCCATAACACTGAAGAACCCGGCATCTGCCAATTTGGACATGACATCGTCGAGCGTAGGTAAGGGGTAGTAGTTAGCTTGCCGAGATCTTTTGGGTTGAGGCACAATCTCATCTTGCCGGTGCGTGGTTTCTCGGTTAAGACCATTGAGCTGACCCACTCTGTTGGTTCCGTGACTT
Organism: Syngnathus typhle; assembly: GCF_033458585.1. Taxonomy (NCBI): domain Eukaryota; kingdom Metazoa; phylum Chordata; class Actinopteri; order Syngnathiformes; family Syngnathidae; genus Syngnathus; species Syngnathus typhle. The sequence goes on along the minus strand of NC_083738.1, from coordinate 1,691,221 downwards.
TCATGATGATCTGCTGTTTTTCTATGTTTTTTAGTTCCTCTTTGAGGCGGCCACGGAGAGCGTGTGGGACTCGCCTAAGTGGGTGGACTACTGGGACTGCGTTGGGGTCAATGTGAATTTTACACTCACCAGGAAACAGTCCGATTCCAGTGAAAACGTCTTTAAACTCGTCGATGATCAAGATCTCAGGTTTGCTAGACACGGACAGGATGAGCTGTATGAGTCCAAAGTCCAGGCATGGCTTCAGTCCTAGAATTGGAGGTGCCTGTGTGTCGACGACGTGGAATTTCAGCGTCAACGCCTTGTGTTTGTATTTACACTTCATGTTGCACTTGCCTTGGACAGTGAGACGTTCGCCACGGTAGCCATACAGTGGGTGATTGAAGGGTTGTAACGAGGGCTGTATTCCCAGTCCTCTGAAGGTGCGTGTGGGAATGACATTAGCTGAGACCCCAGTGTCTAGCTTGAAGCTAAGTACAGTCCTGTCTGGGCCAATTTGCACATCTGCAAAAGCTTGCTCCGTTTCATTGGCTTGCTTGTGTTAAAGTGTCAATAAACAGGTCCTCACTGTCTGCATTTGTGTCTGATGTATGTTCATCTACTGTATGTACTCCCTTTCCTTGTTTGGAACGACACACAAATTCAAAATGGTTCCACTTGGAACAGAATTTGCACTGTTTACCTTTGGCTGCACAAAGGTTCTTGTCTTTGTGAGACTGGAAACCACAGAAGCCATAGGTTGCGTGTCTCTGTGGTCCTCTGGCTCCGTCTGCTGGTCTACGGGTGTAACTGCGCTCTACGTGTCCCTTTGTGCTGTCCTGCCGCTTTTTCCATGGAGAGAGAACTCTTTGAAGTCTGCCGACTGATTGGATGAACAGTTTGTGGGGCTGTGTTGCCGCTAGCCATGGTTTTCAGCTGTCCTTGTGCCATAATCATGCGACCTGGCAATGTCTATTGCTCTCTCCAGCGTTACGGTGGAGCCTACATTCAATAGCTTCTCTTTGATTTTGGGTGAGTAAATTCCAAAAACGAACCGGTCTCTCAGCATTTCCTCTCTATTTGCATAATTGCAATCTTGCACAAGCAGTCTCAACTCTGTCAAACACTATTCTAGTGGCTCATTTGCTGCCTGTTTCGTCTCTGAAAATGCGTAACGTGCAAAAATATCGTTCTTTTTCGCCATAACATATGCTTCAAAGCCATCATAATATGTTTTCAGTACCTTCGGTTCACTTTTGTGAGTGTCCGTGGAGTAGATATATCTACCTTTGTCACCGACCCAGAGAAGTAGGTAGCTGCACCGCTCTTCCTCTTCTTTCGCCTTGAACGGACCAAAAAACATCAAAGAAACGTGGAGTTTGAACTTGTGCCATGCTTGGGGCAGACTGCTAGCATCCCAGTCCATGACCGGTGCAGCGACTCCAGCAATGTCCATCGTGTCCTTTCTTCTCCTCTTTTATCTTCATGTTTTACTCTGACACCATGTAGTGTTCTGTAATCACGCTAGGTACAAAATGTATAAGGACAACGACATGCAAAACAAATCTTTTAATGAAGATTGCGGGAGCAGGAAAACATGCTGGCGTATGCTTCCAACATCCGGCTACGTCACTACATACTAGAGATGCACCGATCCGACTTTTTCAGTTCCGATACCGATACCGATGCCGTGGCTTTGCGTATCGGTCGATACCCGATACCGATCCGATATTATGGTTGACTTAACAAGCTACATAACTCTACATGTGGAACAGAAAAGACCAAAGGCAATGGCATCAGGCAGACTACACAGTTCTTTGCTCTAAATTAGGGGTGTCCAAACTAACGGTCCAGTTTTTATTGGCCCGCAGCAAATTCTGAAAACATAATTGAATATGGCCCGCACAAGAAGCTTGAGCTCAGCTTCTCAGTTTCCACACTAGATGGAGCCCGCCACACAAAGCGTTTGACGTCCCATTAACACCCCCCCGGAAGAGAAGCGAACACGCAGCGTTTGACATCCGATTAGCCTCCGCCCACCTCCCCCCCACCCCCATTCGGGAGAGAAGCGAATGCGCAGCCTTTGACGTCCCATTAGCAACCCGAAGAGAAGCGAACGCGCAGGGTTTGACGTCCGCTTAGCAACCCGGGGAAGAGAAGCGAACGTTCGCTCCATGTTTGCGTTTGTTTAGAAAACTCTCGTGGCATGCGGCACACGTGCTGCTGACGTATGACGTAGCCCGCGTCCCAATAGATTAAGGAAAGTATCGGCTCACAGATCGGTTGTATTTTCCGATACCCGATCCATCTCATTTGTTGATATCGGGACCGATATCCGATCCAGATATCGGATCGGTGCATCTCTACTACATACTGTGTAATCCTAATGCTACGGACCAATCAGGATAAGATATTTGGTAGATAACCAATACGATATGTGAACATTACTGGACTGGCAGTCCGAACATATTCTAAGAGAATATTACACAGACAATACCAGCTTTTTTTCAATTAAATAAAGAAAGAACACCCTTTTGTGTTTCTCAGTTTCCATCTTTATAAGTTAGGTTGCTTTTCTTGTATTTTCTTTTTTCATGTTCTCTCTCACGTTTTGTGCGAGGTGCCTTTAATGACAACTAACAGTCAGAAAACGGATCACTTGCACCAAGATATAATGATGAGTAAGCGAGTACGTGGAAGCATACAGGTTTATACGCCTGACTTTTTCTATGCCTTCTCAGGGATATTTTTAGCAAGCGTAGAATATTAGAACATAAGCAAAGTTAGGAGGTCAAGAATAATTTTGTTACAAAGATTTGAAAAAGCAGAAATAAAACTGTTGTTTTTGTTTTCTGTGTGTTTTACACAAAGTAATAGGGCAAAACGTGTGACTTTTGGCCTATTGTCTTTTTACATTGTCTCCTATGGAAACGTTGCTTCTACTTACAAACGTTTCTACTTACAAACCCGATTGCGGAACCAATTTGTGGACTTCAGTTCTGCCTTCAACACCATTGTGCCACAACGACTCGTCTGCAAACTCGCCAAGCTGGGCCTCAGTACCTACCTCTGCAACTGGCTGCTAGACTTCCTCTGTCAGAGGCCTCAGGTGGTACGTGTTGGTGACAAAATCTCCGCCAGCATCACGCTGGGTACAGGCACCCCCCAAGGCTGCGTGCTCAGTCCGCTGCTCTTCACCCTGCTGACGCATGACTGCGCTGCAACCTACAGCTCCAACCGCATTATGAAATTTGCTGACGACATGACTCTGGTGGGTCTCATCACCAAGGGCGACGAGACTCAATACAGGTTGGAGGTTGACCTTCTGACCACGTGGTGCAAGGACAACAACCTCCTGCTGAATGTCAACAAGACCAAGGAGATTGTTGTTGACTTCCGGAAGGGTCACACCCAACACCTGCTGCTGACCATCGACGGTGTTGTGGTGGAGAGAGTGAGCAGCACCAGGTTCCTGGGGGTGCACATCAGCGAGGATCTCTCCTGGTCCACCAACACCGCATCACTGGCGAAGAAGGCCCAGCCCCGCCTGTACTTCCTGCGGAAACTCAGGCGAGCAAGTGCTCCTCCGGCCGTCATGACTGCATTTTACCGTGGCATCACTGTTTGGGGTGGTAGCTGCACTGAATACAAAATGAAGGCCCTGCAGCGCATAGTGAACACGGCTCGTAAGGTTATTGGTGCTTCACTCCCCTCCTTGAAGGACATTTACACCTCCCATCTCACCCGCAAGGCGACCACGATTGTGAGTGATGTGAGTCACCCCGCTCACTCCTTGTTCGATCTTCTGCCCTCTGGGAAGAGGTACAGGAGCCTGCGCTCCCGCACCACCAGACTCACTAACAGCTTCATTCTCCAGGCTGTTAGGATCCTGAAATCTCTCCCCCCTTCTGCGTAGCGTCCTGTACTTTTGCGCTATATTCTGACTGTCTGCTGTATGCACACTTGCTCCATTTTTGCTCCTCTTATTTGTTATGTTATTTGTTTATTTATTATTTATTCATCACTCTTATTTATTCATTGTTTGTGCCTTCTTGTTTTTATTTTTTTGTGTTGTTTACTTGCATGTATATTGTGTACTATGTCTTGTCACCGTGGGATAGTGGGAACGTAATGTCGATTTCTTTGTGTCTTGGCATGTGAAGAAATTGACAATAAAGCAGACTTTGACTTTGAATTAAATTCGTAAGGTACACAGTAGTTTTCTCTTTTCTGTCCAGAGCTGGAGGTTCTCCCATTCTGCCTTCCACAAATGAAGATTCTTTGTGAATAGCATCACGCGTGCACGCCCAGCGGCCTCTCTCTGTCCCGAACGCTGTTTTGTTTTGTCGTTTAATGTGGGTTTGTCCGACATTTTTGTGTGTTCGTCTCGTCGTACCGGGTTGTGCTACAAGTACAGCGGGCTGGTTCTGCTCGACATCGGCGAAAGCGAGTTTTGTGGCGATCTGGACTTTGAAGCGGGGACATTAAAGGCGCTCGGTCTGCTCCGTCCTGAAGCGTCGGAAGCGGTGTGCGAGGAGGCTGAAGAGGGGCGAGAGCGGCCAACCCAGCTCGCCCGGCCGTGCCTTCCTTTCTTCTGGCGAACGTTCGATCGCTGGGCATCAACATGCCTGCTGAGATCTACGAACCGGACAGTGCGTAACTGCTGTGCATCTGGAGCGGCTAGCGTGCTATCGGGCGGACCGGGCAATTGTACGAGGGGGACATCGAGGAGGTGGAATGCGCGTCTACATCCGCGACGAATGGTGCCGGGACTCTGTGGTGGGATGCAAGCACTGCTCGCCTCTGGCGAAGTTTGTGATCTCCAGGCTGTTGGGGTCCTGAACTCTCTCCCCCGTTGTTTACTTGTATGTTAATCGTGTACTGTGGCTTGTCACCGTGGGATGGTGGAAACGTAATTTCGATTTCTTTGTGTGTCTTGGCATGAAGGAATTGACAATAAAGCTGACTCTGACTCTGACAATACAGTAATCCCTCGTTTATCGCGGATGATTGGTTCCAAAATCCACCCGTAATTGAAATCCGCGAAGTACGGTCACCCTCTCATCTGTAATTTTTTTTTGTAGCATAAATTATTATTAGAACATTAAATAATCGTTTCAAACATGTAAATAATACATTAATAGTATAAATAACATACAGAAAAAATTGTGTAAATATTGAAAATATAAATATTATGCATAATATTGTATCAGTGAGCGGAATTATGACAGTTTTCAGGAAGAAAAAAATGAAAAAACTCCACACAGGTTCGTTTTGGAGCTGCGAGTAAATATTTGTTACCAGATTTTAAATCACAACTCCCCCATCAACACGTTGGGCGCCAAACTTATTATTAATTAAAGTTAATATAAAGTGTTAGAAAAATGTATATATATATGTTATCATGCGTTCTCTAATCAATGCTTTACCCCAATAGTACTGGAAGAGATGCTTGCTGTTTGGCCTTGCTGTTTTTATGATGTACCACAGAAGAGATTACAGACTGGGTCAGACAGGACGCAGCTGGCAACTCAGTGACAACTCAGCATAAAGGAAGACATCTACCGTTCCTTTCTAACAATGACCACTTTGTTAGACAACATGCCTCATTGCTGTCTTGCACCCCAGATGAACCTCCAAGTGACCATTAAAGTCAGGGTTTTTCCTAACTATCTTTATCGTAGGATTAGGTTGGGATGTATATAACCAGTAATAAATAACTTAGCTTGTTGCATCCTACACAATGTCGTAAAACTTCCCTTGCTATGTTTTAGCTCGAGGTCAAAGGTTTTTTCTTCTGTATCCAGTCCACTCAAACTCCTCTTCCCAGATGTTCTTATCAGTATGTAAACACCTAGTGATTTTTTGCTTACGAGACAAAGCCCACATGCCTTCCTCCTCCCCTTAGGGGGTCATGTCTCACACTGTGGGTAGGGCAAATCCAAATAAAAAGAGCGGGAGTGCCTACATATTTTTAGTGTGTGTAGAGATTGTCTCAAGCTATCTGTACTGCACTCCTCGCGAGAAAAGACTTAATATTCTGTCTCACTTGTGGTTTGTTTGCTGTTGCTCTTCTATTCACTTATTCAGTCAGCGAAATAAACCTGACAGAAATTGGGGGCTCGTTCCGGGATCTCAACACGCCCTGAACGGTTCCAGCGGGCTCTTCGACGCAGGCGAAAATCCTCGGCCGAGGTAAACAAAAGCCCTTTGACGGGACTGTCTCAATCAGTCTGGCTGGACACCGGGAGGGTTGACGAGATCTTCCGAGGAAGAGAATCAGCAGACCGTGAGTAGGAATATTAATTCTACTAAATAGAAACAGTTAAATTCCGCAGGGGCGGATGTGGAGCCCCCTAGCTTTCAAGCTAGTTAAATTCCGCAGCAGGAGGGGCGGACTCCTCTGTTATTACAAAAAACAAACAAACAAAAAAACCTTGAGAATTCTAGACCCTATCAAGTACAATTAGAAACAGTTAAATTCCGCAGGGGCGGATGTGGAGCCCCCTAACGTTTTATGTTAGTTAAATTCCGCAGCAGGAGGGGCGGACTCCTCTGTTATTAAAAAAAAAAACGCGCGTGGTATGCTTGTGAACGGTTTGACTGAGAATGATCTCATTTGAGCGCTCCTCTATATAAACACACAGGATTGTAAACGGTGGCTTTGTGTGGGTGCAGAGACATCAACTCTTTCGGGGGAGGTGAAAGGAGACTTACCACACATTGAATTTTTAACCACTGTCCTGTGAATAAAGTTGGTTTTAGGACACTGTAGGTGCCGTTCAAACTACCAACTCCAAAATTTAGAAAAATAAACCATGGGAAACTTAAATAGTAAGCGAAAGTCCCTACCCCAACATGAACTAAAATGCAAGGATTGGAAATTAATGGAATGGGTCGACCCAGAAAATGTAAAATATCTTGACAAATGGATAACCGATTACAACTTTGATGGCCAGCTGAGCTCAAAATCATTAAACGACCTAAAGCAATCAATTAAAGCCCAGTGTGGCGCGAATAAAAAGAATAAAGACGGGTATCATTTAATATTACAATGGGAATTGGAAGCTGAGAAAAGAAAATGTGGACAATTTAAAGAAAATATGAAGAATAAGGGGAGTGAAGAAAAATCCAAAGAGAGCTTGTTGTTGCATAGGCAGGAAGATGAAACGACATCAGCGCGGCCTCGCTTGAGGGCCGTAGCTGAGGGTGTGATAGATAAAGATGAAAAGGATGATCAAATTACAAAGAAAGGCGTTGTGGGACGCCAAAGCGAACCATCCTTTCCGACTTTGTACCCCAAATTGTCAAGCGCAGATGATCCTCCAAAATATAGTGATTCTGCTCATGCCATGGTGACGCGAAGCCGCGTGAAGTCAGAAGCTCCCTCTCCCTCGGCCCCCGCGGCAAGCTGCGGCCCAGGCTACACGGGAGCGGAAGTAACTGACGCTTACCCAATGATTCAAGTAGCAAATCCTCATGATGACGGGGGACCCACAATTTTAGTATACAGAACATGGACACAAGCTGATGTAAAGTCAGCTACAGAAGGAATGGCATTACCTTCTGAAGACGTTGAACAATACTGCACCAAAATAATTCAACTCATTGCTTCCTATAACTTGAGAGGTGATGAGGTGCAGCAGGTTTTTATGGCAACCTTGACCAAAGATTGGGCCAGTGTCAAGGGCGGGTGGAATCCTTTTGATGACCAAGGCCGTCCATTAGAATGTAATGGGGTGCCATTGAAAACTCAAATTGACCAACTATTGGGTAGGATCAAAATAAAATTTCAACGTAGAGCAAATTATACAGATATTGGCCGAACCAAACAAAAAGAGGATGAGTTGTTTGAAGATTATAGACACAGATTGGAGAAGGTGTTCAAAGCCAATAGTGGTTTGGAGCCTGGAACTGACGTCTATAACCAACAACTCAAAAATGCTCTACATGCAAATTCACGACCAGCAATCCAAAACTGGGTTGCTAAACACATGATTACTTTCCCAACCTCTACATTGCCACAATTTATTGATCATGCTATTGTCAAACGTGCACTTTTTATCGAAGTGCCTCCGGCTCCCCAGTAACGGGTTCAATAAGCCGGGGCGGAGGGACTCGTCCGTAGCTGACCACCCGAGTTAAATTAATTCTACCAGAATCAATGTAATTTCTATACAACGCCAACCCCTTTCAAGTCATCCGACGCGCAAGCCGAGTAACTCAATTCGAGACAAGTCGCCGGTATGACCGCGCCGTAATGATGGCTCCCTCCTGTTGTTTGATGCTGGTATTACGTTACGGATATTCTTTAGATGCCTTTGTTAAGACCTCAAGGATTCGTTAATTCACTAGAGCGCCCTCGCCCTAGCTGAGCTCAAGATAACTACTTCGAACCAGATCTGACAATTCCTGATGTTAAGGATTAAAGCTGTCTTCACTTTAAAAAGAATTGAACGGATTTAAAGAATGACTATGATAGGGAAATAAAGACATTTTAAAGTTGTAATTACCGCATATACAACCATGCTCGACATAGTTAATACGAAATAATCGATACCGAATTAAGGCTCAAGAAGAGATTTAATGAATAAGCAAGAAAAAGAATTGCAAGTCGAAAAAACAAAATAACAAGACTCACCCAGACAGAACAAGAGAGGAGACTAAAGGTCTAAAATCCTATTTGGTTGAACAAGTCGAGTGATCGGCTCTCCTTTGTTCCAAAATCCGAATAATGTTTAAAAAAGATGAAAGGTCTGGCCATGAGGAGAAAGTAAAAGTGGCAACTTCCCCTTTCTGCCAGGATTGGCTCTCTCCTCTGCTTTCCTCAAAGCTTAAAATTTGACAAAGTCCAATTCGAAGATTCTGGAAATTCATCTTAGTAGATTTTGGTTCAATCTCAAAAAGAATGCAAAATCCATCTTCGTTCTTTTACTCCGGGCAGCGTCACGGCCATCGCCCTGACTAGGAAGAAGCGCCCGTTCTGTGTCCGGGCAACCTATTTATAGGCTTCTGGTATTACCTCATTGGAATGACATCATCAGGTACGTCAGGTGGCCTCCCTGGAAGTTTCTAGAAGTTTCGAGAATGTTCCTTAGCTGATGCCTGTCCAGGCCGGCTAGAAACCACTGGTTGTCTTGGCAACCTTGCTTCAAGCAGCAATCACCGGAAACAGGTGTTTCCTGTTTTGCTCGCTCTTTACTTCTAGTATCAGCCCTTAAGTCTCCTCTCAACTTAATGCCTTCAGGTATGGATGGAACACCAATGTTAAATACAGGTTGGACAAAACATTGCAACATGAATCACATATATCTTGTCTAATAAAGATCAATCTCAACACATAATAGTACTTAACACAATAATGGGTTCTTCCAACCTAAACACATATATTGATATTGCTCAAGCTGTTGCATCTTAAAATTATGGCATAGCAGATTCATATTCCAAAATTGTGCGTATCTACGTGTTTGAACAGGTCGTGTCCTCCCAATTGCTAACTATTTAATTTGTTAGATTTGTTCATTTCCATCAGGTCACCCCTATGTCAACCTTTAACACCATCTCCTGGTGAAATTTTGAACTACTACATTTTTTGGGATAGCCAATGTGCCTGGGCCAAATTCACTACCTAATTTTACACCATCTCGTACCACCATGTCACTTGACACTATACACGCTGAAAAGGTTGTCAATTTAAAAAAGGGAAAAGAAAAAGGGAAAGTGGCCGCCATCTTTTTTGCAAATAATGATTCATCTGAGGTGTTTTATCAAAACAGAACCTTCGAACCACGCCAGAGAGGGCGGCGCGGTCGTGAGAATTTCCGTGGCAGAGGCAGAGGAGGGTATAATCATGGTGCGCTCGATTATGACCCAAACGGCCAGCCCGCCCAGGGTCAGTCAAAGCGATATGACTCCCGACCTCCTCTTTGTTGGTCATGTGGCAAAGAGGGCCATATAGCAAAATACTGTCCAAATCCCCATAAGGGTCAGGCTGATCCTCCCTTATGACTAACCGATGGTCAACAGAAAATTGAAAAGACTGTGATAACTTTGATGGTAAATGGGACTCCCATAACGTTTTTGTGTGACTCAGGCGCGTGTGTGACCACATGTCGCGACATACCTGCTGATGTGCGAGAAGGAGGAAAGACTTTCTGGGTGAGAGCAGCAAATGGTGTGACAACTCCAGTACCCCAGTCTCGTCCAGTCAGGATACGGGACCCAGAAGGGGGAAGTTGTTGCATTCCCATTTTGCTGATGCCCAATTGCCCTGTTAATTTGCTAGGAAGAGATGCTCTCACTGCACTTAGTCTTTCCCTTGTGCCCATTAATGACAAAATTGTTGTCAAAAGGCGACATCAATTACAGATTTTTGGCCAGTTTCATTGCTATTATTTCTATTCATTGGATTTGACGGATGCAGAAGTTGTGCAGTTTGGAACCCCTCTTTTAGCCCAGGCAGGCACCCTGTTGCGCTGCCCTGAACAGGCGATGGACCCAACCAACCTACACGTAACCATGTGGCATAAAAACACAATGAGTGTTTGTCCGGCAGTTTTTTTTTGTTCGTCTCGTCGTACTGAGTCGTGCTACAAGTACGGCAGGCAGGTTCTGCTTGACATCGGCAAAAGCGAGTTTTGTCGAGTTCTGGACTTTGATGCGGGAACATCAAAGGAGCTCGGACTGCTACGTCTTGAAGCGTCGCCGGGCTCGTCTGCTATTCCTCCTCCGGTTGGGAAGCGTCGAAAGCGGTGTGCGAGGAGGCTGAAGAAGGGCAAACGCGGGGGCGTCCGGGCCAGGCTGGCGGCCAGCCCTGCTCGCCCGGCCGTGCCTTCCATTCTTCTGGCGAATGTTCGATCGCTGGACAACAAAATGGATTACATTCGCCTGCTGCAATCTACAAACCGGACAGTGCGGGACTGCTGTGTGCTCGTGTTCACTGAAACTTGGTTGACTGTCAACATTCCGGACTCTGCCGTACATCTGGAGCGGCTAGCGTGCTATCGGGCGGACCGGGCCATTGTACAAGGGGGGAAATCTCGTGGAGGTGGAATATGCGTCTACATCCGTGACGAATGGTGCCGGGACTCTGTAGTAGTATGCAAGCACTGCTCGCCACTGGCGGAGTTCGTGATCATTAAGTGCCGTCCTTTTTACCTGCCAAGGGAATTTACCGCGATTCTGCTAGTCGCGGTTTACATCCCGCCTTCCAACATCGAAGGCGACAGGATCACGGCTCTTAGTGAACTGTACCAGGCTGTCAGTGAACAAGAGACAGCGCACCCTGACGGTTTCACCATCTTCGCTGGGGATTTTAATCATGCTAACCTGAAGTCTATTTTTCCGAGGCTTCACCAGCATGTTAATTTTCCTACGCGTGGCGACAGCTTCCTGGACCGGGTCTACTCTTCGCATAAAGGAGCTTTCAAAGCCGCCCCCCTCCCCCATCTTGGACTTTCTGACCATATCACTGTTATGCTTTTGCCCGCATACAGACAAATGGTGAGAGCGTCCAGGCCGGTTCGCAAGCAGGTACGGGTGTGGCCTGAAGGTGCCTCTGATGCACTGCGTGACTGCTTTGGCTCTACTGACTGGGACATGTTTAGGAGGGCTGCCACTTGCGACGATCGGACAGACATTGAGGAGTATACTGACTCTGTTTCCTCCTACATCAGGAAGTGCATTGATGATGTGACTCTCTCAAAATCCATCGTCACTCGGGCTAACCGGAAGCCATGGCTGACAGGGGCTGTCTTCAGGCTGCTGAGGGCCAGGGACAAAGCCTTTAGAGCAGGGGATGAGGCTGGCTTGAGGACTGCGAGGGCCGACCATCACGGATTACAAGCCCGCGCCGCAGAGCTGTGAAGGCGACGTCCGTCTGCTCAATGACCTCAACCGCTTCTTTGCTCGCTTCGACGCTCAGAACAGCACTTGCCCGCTGAAGGCCACTCCCCCTTCACACGAGCTGCCCCTGTGCCTCTCCGCCGACAGCGTGAGGAGGGCGCTTGCCGCTATCAACATCCGTAAGGCGGCGGGCCCTGACAACATCCCGGGTCGGGCCCTGAAGGACTGCGCTGGTGAGCTGACGGATGTCTTCACGGACATCTTTAACACTTCCCTGCAGCAGGCCATCGTCCCGTCGTGTTTCAAAGCTGCCACCATCGTACCTGTGCCGAAGAAACCCGCTCCGTCCTGCTTCAATGACTACCGCCCCGTGGCACTTACGCCCATCATCATGAAGTGCTTTGAGCGGCTTGTCATGGAGCACATCCGATCCGTTCTCCCCCCCACCATGGACCCCTTCCAGTTTGCGTACCGAGCCAAACGGTCTTCTGAGGATGCCATCTGCTCTGCCCTCCACTCGGCCCTCACCCACCTGGAGAGGAGGGACTCGTATGTGAGATTGCTGTTTGTGGACTTCAGTTCTGCCTTCAACACCATTGTGCCACAACGCCTCATCAGCAAACTTGACGCCTCAGTACCTACCTGTGCAACTGGCTACTGGACTTCCTCTGTCAGAGGCCACAGGTAGTACGTGTTGGCGACAAAATCTCCGCCAGCATCACGCTGAGCACGGGGGCCCCCCAAGGCTGCGTGCTCAGTCCGCTGCTCTTCACCCTCCTGACGCATGACTGCACTGCAACCTACAGCGACAACCGTATCGTGAAGTTTGCTGACGACACGACTCTGGTGGGTCTCATCACCAAGGGAGACGAGACTCAATACAGGCTGGAGGTTGACCTTCTGACCACGTGGTGCGGGGACAACAACCTCCTGCTGAACGTCGACAAGACCAAGGAGATTGTTGTGGACTTCCGGAAGGGTCACACCCAACACCTGCCGCTGACCATCGACGGTGCTGTGGTGGAGAGAGTGAGCAGCGCCAAGTTCCTGGGGGTGCACATCAGTGAGGATCTCTCCTGGTCCACCAACACCGCATCACTGGCGAAGAAAGCCCAGCGCCGCCTGTACTTCCTCCGGAAACTCAGGCGAGCGAGCGCTCCTCCGGCCGTCATGACTGCATTTTACCGCTGACCATTGAGAGCGTCCTCTCCAGCTGTATTGCTGTTTGGGGTGGCGGCTGCACTGACTACAACTTGAAGGCCCTGCAGCGCATAGTGAACACGGCTGGTAAGATTGCTGGTGCTTCGCTCCCCTCCTTGAAGGACATTTACACCTCCCATCTCACCCGCAAGGCGACCACGATTGTGAGTGATGTGAGTCACCCCGCTCACTCTTTGTTCGAGCTTCTGCCCTCTGGGAAGAGGTACAGAAGCCTGCGCTCCCGCACCACCAGACTCTCAAACAGCTTCATACTCCAGGCTGTTAGGATCCTGAACTCGCTCCCCCGTTCTGCGTAGCGTCCTGTACTTTTACTGTCTGTCCTGTCTGTATGCACACTGGCTCTTATTTGTTGTGTTATCTGTTTATTTATTATTTATTATTACTCTTATTATTTATTGTTTGTGCCTTTTTGTTTATGATGTTTTTTACTTTTGCGCTATGCTTGCTGGCTCCGTTTTGCTCCTCTTATTTATTGTGTTATCTGTTTATTATTTATTCATCACTCTTACTATTGATTGTTTGAATTTTTGCCTTCTTGTTTTTATATTGTGTCGCGTACTTGTATGTCTATCGTGTTATGTGTCTCGTCACCGTGGGATAGAGAAAAACGTAATTTAGGTCTCTTTGTGTGTTGTGACATGTGGAGAGATTGACAATAAAGCTGACTTTGACTTTGACTTTGACATTTTGTGCTGTCATCAGATGACGAGCAAATCCTCGCTGGGATTCCCAGTGAACTTTGGTCGACAGGTCCTTCTGACGTAGGTTTGGTGAAAGGAGCACTTCCTGTTGTTATTAGACCTAAAAATGAATACCCCCCTCGTGTGAGACAGTACCCATTGAAACCCGATGCCTTGCAGGGTATTGCACCTGTTATTTCAGATTTATTAAGGGCAGGTGTCATCATTCCTTGCCCTGATTCTCCTTGCAATACTCCAATTTTCCCTGTAAAAAAGGCACTACCTTCTGTCGGGTGTAGATTGGTGCAAGATTTGCAAGCAGTGAACAATGCTGTCATTCAAAGAGCACCTTGTGTCCCCGACCCGCATACCCTATTGAATTTGTTAACACCTGATGCGAAGATATTTTCAGTAATTGACATTAGCAATGCCTTTTTCTCTGTCCCTATTGCTGAAGAAAGTCAGTTTTGGTTTGCTTTCACATATGCTGGTTTGAGGTACACCTTTACCCGATTGCCTCAGGGGTAATGTGAAAGCCCTACAATTTACTCGCAGGTGATGGCAGCCAGCATGGCAAAATTTGTCCCACCAATGGAGAGTCAGATTTTGCTCTATGTTGATGACATTTTGGTGGCGTCCCCTGATTATGCCTCTTGTCAGGCAGACACGCTTGCAGTGCTGCATCACTTGGCAAAAGAAGGCCACAAAGTCAGCAAAAATAAACTCCAGTTGTGGTCCACAGAAATTAAATATTTAGGCCACAATCTGAGTTCCCCAGGTCGGACTATACCGTTTTTTTTCGTGTATAGTGCGCAAAATTTACCTAATTTATTGTCCTAAAATCTGGGGTGCGTATTATACATGGGTACAAAGAAAAAAAAAATTTATTTTTTTTTTTTTAATTTTTTTTTTTTTTTTAAAGAAAGTCATGGTACAACAAAACCAACAACAGGACTGACCGACAAAGTCGTGGAACAAAAAGACAGGGTGACATTACCAAAGACAGGAACAGAATGACAGTAACACATGCAATGATCCAACGGTGAGCGAGGGGCAGACAGGACTTAAATACAAAACACGTTACATCGATTGAGGTGACACAGGAAGAGAGGGGCGACGCGAACAGAAACTATGGCAACCTAGACACATAGCAAAACTGGGGACGAGACATGACAAATCTCCCCCGAAATAAAACTCACCTTTCTTCTTGTTTGTTGTCAATCGCGCATCGCATTTAGCCATCCTGGCCAACACACTTAGTCAGTAAAATACATAATTGACGACACATCGTTTGATGCGATGGTGCAATCCTTGAGGGTGTGTTATTGTCAAATATTGTTTGTTTTTAATCTCATATAATCTCGTCATGCGGAGGCCGCCATTACAGATGCGCAGAACAGATGCGCAAGACACGTCAGCTATATTAGGAGCGAGAGTTGTTTTCTTCCTATTAGTTTCAATTCACAGTTTAATTAGCAGTTTCAATCAGCAAATAACAAAATGCGTATTACAGGTAAAATTTTATTTCACAACACTTTGCCTTGTTCCTTTGGTCTCTGCTGTTCATCCTAAAACACAAAGGCGCTCTTTAAGCAATGCGACAGTGAGCGCCCGGCGCGCTGCGGTTGCGCGACCGCACCAAATTAAGCTCCCTGCGCAGTGCGCACTGAGGTCCACTTAAATTTTAGAAAGTACATCAGGACTTTAAAAATATCTTCTAAATTTCAGCGACGGCTCTGTCACAATAATGCTACCAGCGCGGTGCAGTTGGGCGGTCGGCGGCGTGCTACGGTTGAGAGTTCTCTCTTGCGCTCTCTCTCTCGCTCTCTCTCGCTCTCGCACACACGCGCACACACGCACACGCGCACACACGCAAACCGGATATCATACGGAGGCCGCCATTACAGATGCGCAGAACGGATGCGCAAGACACGTCAGCTATATAAAGAGTGAGAGTTCAGTTCTCTACCTAAATCCGTATTACAGGTAATATTTTATATTTCACAACACTTTGCCTTGTTCCTTTCGTCTCTGCTGTTCACTTCAAACACGCTCCATGCGACCGCAATGCTCTCGTATCAGACGCTTGCTCGATCACCTGCTCGTTTGCTGTCCCGTGCGCGCACGGAGCGCGGTGGTGCGTTTACGGGCAGTCGGAGAAATCAACGCCAACAAAAAAAATTACATCCAGCCTAGTTAAGACCATACCAAAGACTATAAAAATGGGACCCATTGCCTCCCTGCGTGTGTGACGGTCATTGGGACTTAAAAAAATAATAAAATAAAAAAAATTAAAAAACTTTTTTTTAAAAATTCATAAAAATTGGGTGCGTATTATACATGGGTACAAGCTTTTTTCCAGCATCAGCATGCCATTTTTAGGGGTGCGTACTATACATGGGGGCGCACTATACATGGAAAAAAACGGTAGTTGAAAGTAGGAAGACCTCTATTTTGCTAGCTCCTAAACCACTCACAAAGAAACAAATGATGTCTTTTTTGGGGCTCACAGGTTATTGTAGAAGCTGGATACCTGACTATGCACAAATTGTTGCTCCTCTGTCCAAATTGATGTATGAAGAGAACATCTCAATGTCCACTCAATTAAAATGGACTCCCGAAGCTGAGGATGCTTTTGTGCTAATCAAGCAGGCTCTGGTCTCCAGCTCCACTCTGGCCCTACCTAACTATGACAAAGCGTTTGTCCAAACTGTTTATTGCAAGGGTCATTATATGACCTCTGTTTTGCTTCAATTGCATGGCTCAAAGTTTCGACCTATTGCCTTTTATTCTTCGAAATTGGATAGTGTTGCTTGTGCTCTCCCGCCATGTGTGAGGGCCGTGGTGGCGGCCTCCATGGCTGTGGAAAGCAGTGCTAGTGTTGTGTTATTTCATCCTTTGACTCTGAAGGTACCCCACTCGGCTCTTTTGCTGCAAACAAATATGACCTTCTTGTCGCCTGCACGTCATCTGTCGTGCATGGCTACGTTGCTTTCTCAGCCGCATTTGACTGTTGAAAGGTGCACGACACTCAATCCTGCTACTCTTATTCCCCTTCCTGACGATGGCGAATTCCATGATTGTGTTGATGCTGCTCAGCAAGTTGCAAAGGCTCGACCCGATCTGGAAGACACACCTTTACCTGACAGTCATGTGATTTTTGTTGATGGGTCGTCAAAGAAAAGTGAACTTGGCGTGACCCTCTCTGGGTATGCCGTTGTCTCTGCTACTGAGGTTTTAAGAGCTGTCAAACTGCCATCCCATATGTCGGCACAGGCCGCTGAACTCATTGCTCTCAGTGAGGCTTGCAAAATGTTTGCTAACAAGTCTGTCACTATTTGGACTGATAGCCAGTATGCTTTTGCTACGGTGCACGTTTTTGCTCAACAATGGAGCAACCGTGGCATGATAACTTCTACGGGCAAGCCCATTACCGATTCTACATTGCTGCCTCTACTTTTGGACGCTGTGCGATTGCCTGCTAGGGTGGCAGTCTGCAAATGTGCTGCTCACACTACCAGGACTGATCCTGTTTCACTTGGTAATGCTTTTGCTGATAAATCTGCCAAGGCTGCCGCAGAGGGCCTGCTCCATGTCCTCTCGTCTTCCACTGATTGTGGTTCGATGTCACACGTCTCCTCTGACGTGCTGCTTGACATGCAGTCTCAGAGCCCCTCTCAGGAGCGGCTCTCTTGGGAGAGGCGAGGGGCAATAAAAAACAACGATGGCCTTTTTGTGTGACCTCTGGGCAAGCCGGTTTTGCCTCGGAACTTGTTTAAGTGGGCTGCTATTTCGAGTCATGGAGTCACCCATGTCTCGACGGGGGGTATGGTAAAACAAGTTGAAGCTATTTACACAGCATACGGATTTGCGGGTTTTTCACAGCAATTTTGTAGAGCATGTTTGATCTGTGCGAAACATAATCCACAAGGTAACTTAAGACCTCGGAGAGGGAAGTTGCCGACTCCATTGTATCCGTTTCAGACAATACATATGGATTATATCCAATTAAATAAAAGCGAAGGTAAAGAATATTGTCTGGTCATAATAGATGCGTTTTCTAAATGGGTAGAAATTTTTCCTACCAAACATGCTGATGCACTCACAGTGGCAAAAGCCTTATGCAAAGATATCATTCCAAGATATGGTATTCCAGAAACAATTTATAGTGACAATGGTCAACATTTTGTTAATCAGGTAGTACAAAACATTGGGAGAATGTTCCACATAAATGTAAAAAATCATTGCTCATACCGACCACAGTCTGCAGGCCTGGTTGAGAGATTTAATGGGACTATAAAAAACAGGCTAAAGAAATGTATGGAAGAAACCAAACGGCCATGGACTCAGTGTTTAGACTTGGTCAAAATGTACATTAATATAACAAGTACAACGGGGCTAACTCCCTACGAAATCGTTTTTGGAAAACCTTATAGGCTTCCTCAGTTTAAAAACACATTGGACATCCCTGAAGAAGCCACATTAGCCGATTACATGAGGAAAATGCTAGAACGTCACAAGAAACAGACCATTAACACTGATGATGACCCCATTTCTCCGCAGGAAGACCCCAAAGTGGTACCGTGAGACTGGGTCTTGATCAACAGTATCAAGAAGAAGAATTGGCATTCACCCAAGTGGGAAGGTCCCTTTTTGGTATTGCTCACAACGCCTAATGCCTTGAAAATAGCTGAACGCAACACGTGGATTCATTTATCTCATTGTGAAAAGGTGATCTCCACAGATCCAACCTAAGTACGGAAGGTGAGCAAAGTCTGGTAATAGTGCCTGATCCTGGTGTCAAGATCCAGGGTTGACACGAAAGCTAGCAGAAGAATTCCAAGACACCAACCTGAAGCTCAGGGCGTTGACTCTGGGGAGATCTAAAAATAAAGGTTAGGATTAAAAAATTTGAATTAGGATGTTACTGTATAAATCCTTTGAGAAAGTGCGGGCCTGCGCCTTCTGGATGACTGTTCTCACGTGTGTTGCTGTAGTAGCATGGGTTGTGTGCTATGAGTCTCTAGCCTCTTTTCATCAGAAAAACACTAACCTGGCTGGCACTCATACTAACCAATATAGTTCATGGAATGAGACTGCTAGACGTAAGCGTGACACCCAATCCCCTTTTGATCATGTTGTCTGCACGCCTCACATTATCCACGCTCCGACTTGCGTACCGTGGCTTTTGTCTTGGACTTACAATAACTCATTAATGTTCACTGTGGCTCCTAACACATCTTCCACTATTACCTTACCTATGAAGAGTTGAAAGGGTTTTCGAAATGGCCACCCCACTACTGGGGACAAATGGCTCGGATATTGGTGGTATTTAACTGGTCATCCAGTTAGCACTGACTGGAGCACCCTTGTCACCACACAAGCGTTAGAATATTGGCCCTCTGGATCCAGTGAAGAGGCTGTGTTTTTTGCTAGGCGAGTAACTTTAAAAAACCAAGGCACAAGCCTCCTTTTGACCTTTGCACTCCCTGATGGCCAAATTCGGCCTCCAAATGCCACTTTGTTTAACACTTCCTGTTGGGGGTTTCAGTTGTGGGCTTGGTCCTCCGGTGTTGATCCTCATTTCCCTGTCGTAATCTGCATTAACAAAACTATGTCGGTGGCCGACCGTCCCGGTATGAATAATTATACTGAAACAGCTGGGGTGAAGATCACGAGTGTGCGCCTCACTGATATAGACAGCTATTTCATGGCCTCCACAGGAATAAGTGGTCAGACTAACAACTGGCTCCTTATGACTGAACAAGCCGCTAAGATGGCTAACACCAGTTGCGTTGTGTGTATGGGACCAAGACCCCTTTTAAGAATTATACCTGCAAACGTTGTTCCAAAGTGTGCTGTTGTTTTAATGTTGAACTCATCCATACCACCTGCTAATGGTTGTTTTATATGGGATAGGATTTATCCCGTTTCTCCCATGACAAAAAATAAACCCCTTTTTTCTTCCACTGTAGCTAAGGGTAATTTCACGTGCATCAAGCTGCCTGGTACCGGTGTGAAGCTAGGTGCTCTAGCCGCACCAATGTGTGCTTCCCTGATTAATGTTACTGCCCCTTTTTCACCTATTGCTCGTAGTGATATTTGGTTTTGGTGTAATAGTAACGAACTTTATGATAGGTTGCCTTTCAATAGCTCTGGAATTTGCGCTTTGGTGACCCTTTTGCTTCCTGTTCAATTGATTCCCATGACTGTTAATGTTAAATCTATGGTACCCAAATTCTGGTTAAGAACGAAGCGAAGCGCTGAATGGCTGGGCGCAACAGATCCAACATACATAGATGCCATTGGTGTTCCCAGGGGAGTACCGGATGAGTATAAGCTGGTGAATCAGATAGCAGCTGGTTTTGAATCCGCCCTGTGTTGGTGGTGTACTCTTAACAAAAATGTCGACAGGATCAACTACATCCATTACAACGTGCAGAGGCTTGGAAATTGGACCGAGGCGGGTTTCAGGGCGGTCCACTCCCAACTGGCTGCAACTTCCCTCATGGCTTTCCAGAACCGAATGGCCCTTGACATGCTACTCTCAAAAGAGGGTGGTGTCTGCGCCATGTTTGGGGAGCAATGCTGCACATTTATTCCAAATAATACTGCCGCTGACGGAAGCCTGTCCCAGGCCCTTGAGGGCCTGAGGACCTTGAATGGGAAAATGAAGGAACACAGTGGAGTGAACACGGAGGTTTGGAACGACTGGCTAAACGTGTTCGGAAAGTACCGTACCCTGGTGTCCTCGGTCCTAGTCTCCCTTGCCGTTTTTTCTGCTGTTTTGACCTTGTGTGGATGTTGTTGAATTCCGTGTCTCCGGTCTCTAATTAACAGGTTAATTACGACTGCTATCTCTCCAGCAGCTGAGACTTTTCCATTGCTCCAAGGGGAAGACTTTGCGACTGATGAGCGTTGTCACTCTGGCGATGGCTCCATCTTTGAAGCTCCTGTGGTAAACCTGTCCGATTTGTTTCCCGACTCTGACGTTGATTATTAAGGCTCAATCTCCTCCCGGGTGTAAATTTGTTCTTATGAATTATGATCCTACGGCTGAAAATCTTTTTGAAGTGGCCGATTTTAGGTGATGAGATGGTCTCTGAGAACTTCAAAGTCAAAAGTCAAAGTCAGCTTTATTGTCAATCTCTCCACATGTCACAACACACAAAGAGACCGAAATTACGTTTTTCTCTATCCCACGGTGACGAGACACATAACACGATAGACATACAGGTACGCGACACAATATAAAAACAAGAAGGCAAAAATTCAAACAATCAATAGTAAGAGTGATGAATAAATAATAAATAAACAGATAACACAATAAATAAGAGGAGCAAAACGGAGCCAGCAAGCATAGCGCAAAAGTAAAAAAACATCATAAACAAAAAGGCACAAACAATAAATAATAAGAGTAATAATAAATAATAAATAAACAGATAACACAACAATAAGAGCCAGTGTGCATACAGACAGTACAGACAGTAAAAGTACAGGACGCTACGCAGAACGGGGGAGCGAGTTATGATAAACAGGGGGGAATTGTTAGAAAAATGTATATATATGTTATCATGCGTTCTCTAATCAATGCTTTACCCCAATAGTACTGCAAGAGATGCTTGCTGTTTGGCCTTGCTGTTTTTATGATGTACCACAGAAGAGAGATTACAGACTGGGTCAGACAGGACGCAGCTGGCAACTCAGTGACAACTCAGCATAAAGGAAGACATCTACCGTTCCTTTCTAACAATGACCACTTTGTTAGACAACATGCCTCATTGCTGTCTTGCACCCCAGATGAACCTCCAAGTGACCATTAAAGTCAGGGTTTTTCCTAACTATCTTTATCGTAGGATTAGGTTGGAATGTATATAACCAGTAATAAATAACTTAGCTTGTTGCATCCTACACAATGTCGTAAAACTTCCCTTGCTATGTTTTAACTAGATGTCAAAGTTTTTTTCTTTTGTGTCCACTCAAACTCCTCTTCCCAGATGTTCTTATCAGTATGTAAACACCTAATGGTTTTTTGCTTACGAGACAAAGCCCACATGCCTTCCTCCTCCCCTTGGTGGCTCGTGTCTCACACTGTGGGTAGGGCAAATCCAAATAAAAAGAGCGGGAGTGCCTACAGATTTTCAGTGTGTGTAGAGATTGTCTCAAGCTATCTGTACTGCACTCCTCGCGAGAAAAGACTTAATATTCTGTCTCACTTGTGGTTTGTTTGTTTTTGCTCCTCTATTCACTTATTCAGTCAGCGAAATAAACCTGATATAAAGTTTAATTATTAAAGTGACCGGCTTCCCATTAAAGGGTTCGATAAGACGGGGTGAAGGGACTTGTCCGTACGGCTCTGACCACCTGAGTTAAATTAATTCTAATAGAATCAATATAATCTCTTTGTGACGTCAATCCCTCTGAAGTCAAACGACACTCGTGCTGAGTAACTTAAATTTGAGGCATGTCGTCAGAATAACCGCGTCATACTGATGGCTCCCTTCGGTTGTTTGAGGCTTTTGTTATGTTACGGATATTTTTAGATGTCTTTGTTAAGACCTCAGGAATTCGTTAATTTACCAGAAAGCACTCGCCCGAGCTGAGCTCAAGATAACTACTTCGAACCAGATCTGACAATTCCTAATGTTAAGGATTAAAGCTGTCTTCACTTTAAAAAGAATTGAACGGATTTAAAGAATGACTCTGATAGGGAAATAAATACATTTTAAAGTTCTAATTGCTGAATATAAAACCATGCTCAACATAGGACCTTAAGGAGGCATATACATTATCCCCCCTCCCCCCCTTGGAAGATCTGATCACGATCTGATCCACCTTCTCCCCCTGTATCAGCCTCTGGTGCACAGGCAACCAGCAGTCACCCACACCAGACAGATCTGGTCTGAAGAATCTCTGGAGACTCTTCAGGACTGTTTTGAGACCACGGTGTCGGACGTGTTCTGTGAGGACTACGGGGACGACATAGACGGTCTCACCAGCTGTGTCACAGACTATATTAACTTTTGTGTAGACTCCACCATACCCACCAAAAAAGTTTTTGCAAACAGCAAACCTTGGATCACCCCTGAGATTAAAGACCTGCTCAGGGACTAAAGGAGGGTCTTTAAATCAGGAGACAGGGACCTGCTGAAGACTTTGCAGAGGGACCTGAAGAAGAAGATCAGGGAAGGGAAGAGCAACTACAGGAGGAGGATAGAGGACCAACTGCAGCGGGACGACATCAGCGGGGTCTGGAGGAGCCTGAACACCATCTCAGGACGTAGCAACTCCCGACCTGCGCTGGGCAGGGATCAGGAGTGGGTGAATGACCTGAACCGGTTCTTCAACCGGTTTGAACAACCATCCACTCCTCCCCCCACCCACCCAGCCCTGCTGCAACTTCCCCCGGCTGGAGCCTTTTCTGCTCCGAGGACTCTCACCTCAACCCCGCCCCCTGCTACTCCTCCTCCCAAACCCCCAGCCCACTCTCAACTCCACCGGACTCACAACGCCCCCCCTGCAAGACCCCCACCCAGCATTGTACTCTCCACAGCCCAGGTGGAGAGAGGACTGGCCAGGCTCAAGGTGAAGAAGGCGACGGGTCCAGATGGCATCACCTCCAGGCTGCTCAGATCCTGCTCCGGGCAACTGTGCAGGATCATGGAGCACATATTCAACATAAACCTGAGGCTGCACAGGGTACCACAGCTGTGGAAGACGTCCTGTGTGGTACCGGTGCCCAAGTCATCTCGCCCCAGCGACTTCAACCACTACCGGCCGGTGGCCCTGACATCCCACCTGGCGAAGACCCTGGAGAGGCTGGTCCGCCACCACCTGCGCCCCCTGGTGAGCTCCTCCGCCGACCCCCTGCAGTTTGCCTACCGGCCAAGCATCGGGGTTGAGGACGCCGTCATCTTCCTCATGCAGAGGCCCCTGGCCCACCTGGAGCGGGCTGGAAGCACTGTGAGGATCATGTTTTATGATTTCTCCAGTGCCTTCAACACCATCCAGCCAGAACTGCTGGGGAACAAACTGCACCATGCTGGAGCCTGCCAGCAGCTGACATCATGGGTCCTGGACTTCCTCACAAACAGACCGCAGTTTCTGAGGACAGGAGGCCGTGTGTCTGACACGGTGGTCTGCAGCACAGGGGCTCCACAGGGGACCGGCCTGGCCCCCCTCCTCTTCACCATCTACACAGCTGACTTCACCCACCACACGTCAACCTGCCACCTCCAGAAGCTCTCGGATGACTCCGCCATCGTCGGTCTCATTAACAACGGAGACGAGACGGAGTACCGAGAACTGAATCACAGATTCGTGGACTGGTGCCAGCGGAACTGCCTCCAGATTAACTCTGGAAAAACAAAGGAGCTGGTGGTGGACTTCCGCCGGCGCAAAGTCCGGTGAACATCCAGGGAACAGACATAGAGATTGTGGACTCTTACAAGTACCTGGGTGTTCACCTGAACAATAAATTGGACTGGACTGTAAACACTCAGGCCCTATACAAGAAGGGCCAAAGCAGACTCCACCTGCTGCGCAGACTGAGGTCCTTCAGAGTGAGGGACGGCCTCCTGAGGAACTCTGTGGTGGCGTCCGCCATTCTTTATGGGGTGGTCTGCTGGAGCAGCGGCATCACTGCAGCGGAGAGGAAGAGGCTGGACAAGGTGGTGAAGAAAGGCTCTGTCCTGGGCTGCAGTCTGGACCGGGTGGAGGTGGTGGAGGAGAGGAGGATGGTGGCTAAGCTGTCCTCCTGTCATGATGTTGTGGGTTAGGGGTTGTTTTTGTCTTGTCCTGTCCTCTGTATTGTCACTTCCTGTTTTATTTTTGTAACTCTCCTCTCGTTGCAGTCCATGGGTCCTTCCTCTGCGCATCAGGCCACATGACTTCCCTGATCCTAACTGGTTGCACCTGTATTGTTGGCCCTAATTGTCTGCACCTGTGTCCCCCTTCTCTGTGTGTATATAGCTTGCGTCTTCCCCTTGTCTTGTGCCAGTGCGTCTTGACCAGTCACGATCACGAGCGAACACTTGTGTCACAGTAATCCCCGGAGAATCATAGTTAGAAAATACCCGTTGCCCAGCGTGAGCTCTGTGTTTTTTTTTGTTTAGTTAAGTTTTTGTCCAAGTATCCCCTCATGGTTGAGGCGCTTTTTGTTTGCTGTTCCCAGCCTTGTTTTCCTCATGTTTGAGGCACTTTGATTTTGTCCTTTTTCCCTCATCTGGAGGCGCTTTTTTTTTTTGTGCTGCTTCCGCTTAGGAGAATAAAATACCTCTTGTTAGTACTCTGCGTTCGAGTCCTCTCCCTGCTCCAAGCCTGACAGTACGCACTGGCCAGACATGGACTCGGCAGAGCCGGAGCAGCTGGCTGCCACGGTACGCTCCCAGGCGTCGCAGCTCGTCCAGCACCAGAGGCAGGTAGATGCCCTGGGGGTTGGTCTCCACGAGATTGTGAAGACCCAGGAATACTTCAGAGAGGCGGTGGCCGCCCAGGTGGGAAAACCGAGCCGGCAAATGCAGGACGTTCTAACGCTTCTGACCGCGGGACCGGCAGCGACGCCCAGTCCACCAGCTCCTTCCCCGGTGGACCGTCCTGCTCCCCCTCCCATGGCGATGAGGGTCAGACTGGCCCCCCCGGAACGCTACGCTGGAGAACCCGGGTTCAGCAGAGCCTTTATAACAGAGTGCGACATGCAGTTCGAGCGGTCCCCAGGCGACTTCCCCACGGAACGCTCCCGGGTGGGGTACATGGTCTCGTACCTGACGGGAAGGGCCCGGCCGTGGGCGACTACAGAATGGGCCAGGGATTCCGCTACCTGTCATTCCCTCTCCGGTTCATCGAGGCCCTGCGCACGGTGTTTGACCCGATCTCCTCGGACCGAGAGAAGGCGCGGGACCTGTGCCAGCTGACCCAGGGTCGACAGACGGTCAGCGCCTACGCGATCCGCTTCCGCACTCTGGCCGCGGAATGCGGGTGGAACTCGACGACCCTGTACGATGTTTTTCTCAGGGGCCTTTCCGGACCCATCCAGGACGCTCCCTCGACGCTCTCATCGCACTGGCGGTCCGCACGGACAACCGAATGCAAGACTGGAAGAAGCAGCGCGCCAGCCGGAATGCGACCGCCTTCTCCCCCGTGCCGATGGTGGGGTCGTCCCCCCTCGAGCCGCAGCGCCAAAGGCCGAAAGCGGCATTGCTACCTCCTAGGACTGAACCAATGCAGCTTGGCCGGGCCAAGGTGAGCGAGGAGGAAAGGCAGCGCCGACGCCAGGAAGGCAGGTCCTACTATTGCGGGGCGCAAGGACATATCCTCCTCTCCTGCCCGGTGAGGAAGAACCTGACGGTAAGCGCCTTCTCTGTTGTCCAGCAGAAGGGCCGGGCCCTACCCATCGGCGTCCTAACCTGCCTAGGAAAGGTCACCAAGCTTGGTGTGTTAATCGACTCCGGGGCTGATGAAAGCTTGATTGACTTGGCCTTTGCTCGGAGTTTAGGGGTCAAGACCGAACTGTTGGAAACAACCGTGAAGGCCAAGGCGCTCAACGGTCAAGCGCTTTTTGATATATCCCACGTAACCGAACCCCTCTCGCTGTCTTTCGGGAATCATCATGAGACAGTAAGACTCCTTGTAGTAACCTCCCCCATGAATCCGCTTATCCTCGGGCATCCGTGGCTAAAACGCCACAACCCAACCATGAATTGGGAGTCCGGGGAGATAAGGGGATGGGGACCCCATTACCAAGTGTCATGTATCAAACCTAACCCCCCAATAACCCCCACACGTGGTTCTAACCCCAACTCTGTTTCTCCTGTCCCGGACCCCGAAACCCCGGATCTGACCGGAGTTCCCGTTTGTTACAGTCGACTCGCGGAGGTATTTAGCAAAGCCAAGGCTTGCTTTCTACCGCCCCACCGTCCTTACGACTGCGCCATAGAGCTCTTGCCCGGTGCTACTATACCTAAGGGAAGACTTTATTCCCTTTCGGGCCCCGAAAAGCAGGCTCTAAATGAATATATCGACGCGTCGCTTCAAGCGGGGTTGATCAGACCATCGTCATCCCCTCCGGGGGCCGGTTTCTTCTTCGTGGGCAAAAAAGACGGTACTCTACGCCCCTGCATAGACTATAGTCCCCTCAATCAGATCACGATTAAGAATCGATATCCCCTTCCACTTATGTCCGCCGTATTTGATCAATTGCAGAAAGCACGGGTGTTTACCAAGCTAGATTTGCGGAATGCCTACCACCTCGTCCGCATTCGGGAGGGTGATGAATGGAAGACGGGCTTCAACACTCCCAGAGGACATTTTGAGTACCTTGTAATGCCGTTTGGCCTCACCAATGCGCCCGCTGTTTTCCAGGCCATGATTAATGACGTTCTGAGTGACTTTTTAGATCATTTTGTTTATTTGTATTTGGATGATATCCTGATCTATTCACCGGATGTGGAGACCCATGAGTCTCATGTTAAGTCGGTGCTGCAACGCCTCCTTGAACATCGACTTTATGTAAAAGCCGAAAAGAGCGAGTTCCACGCCACTACCATGTCTTTCCTTGGCTTCATCATAGCCCCTGGTAAAGTACAGATGGACCCGGCAAAAGTAAGCGCAGTGACACAATGGCCTATACCTGATAGCCACAAGAAACTGCAGCAGTTTCTTGGCTTTGCTAACTTTTAGCGGCGGTTCATCAGAGGCTTCAGCGCCACAGCGGCTCCACTGCATACACTAACTTCCCCGACGGTAACGTTCTGTTGGACGCCGAAGGCGGAAGCCGCCTTCCAGGAGTTGAAGAGGCGATTCAGCTCCGCCCCGATCCTCACACTGCCCGACCCATCTCGTCAGTTCGTGGTGGAGGTTGACGCCTCCAGTCAGGGAATCGGCGCCGTCTCGTCCCAAAGGGCCCAGGCAGACAACAAGCTACATCCGTGCGCATTCCTGTCCCAACGGCTGACGCCCGCTGAACAGAACTATGATGTAGGGGACAGAGAGTTGTTGGCGGTCAAACAGGCCCTCGAACAATGGAGACACTGGCTGGAGGGAGCCCAGCAACCCTTCTTGGTTTGGACGGACCACAAGAACCTACAGTACATCAAGAAGGCTAAAAGACTGCATTCATGCCAGGCTCGTTGGTACCTTTTCTTTAATCGTTTCAATTTCACCTTGTCTTATAGACCGGGGGCCAAAAACATCAAGCCTGACGCGCAATCGCGCATCTACAGCCCAGATTCGGTGGCCAAGGAGCCCCAACAGATTCTCCCCCATCACTGCGTGATGGGAGCTGTAACCTGGCCCATAGAGGGCCTGGTGAAGCAGGCCAACAGCAACGAACCACCCCCTAGGGGTTGCCCGAAGAACCGATTGTTTGTTCCCCCCAGGCTGCGTCCCCAAGTTGTCCACTGGGCACACACCTCCCGGCTCGCCTGTCATCCAGGCGTGCGAAGAACCATGTACGTAATACAACAGAGGTTCTGGTGGCCTTCTATGGGGGCAGACGTCAAGGAGTATGTTGCAGCCTGCACCATCTGTGCGAGGAATAAAAACACCCCCGGCGCCCGTGTGGGTCTGTTAACTAAGTCGTGGCAAAATCCCAACAACTTTTACCAGCTCAATGAATCCACTCCACTGGGGTTTCTGTCGACCCCGTGGCAGGGGAGGTGGTCTCCATCCATCCATCCATCCATCCATCCATCCATCCATCCATCCATCCATCCATCTTCTTCCACTTATCCGGGGTCGGGTCACGGGGGCAGCAGCTTTAGAAGGGATGCCCAGACTTTCCTCTCCCAAGCCACTTCGTCCAGCTCATCCCAGGGGATACCAAGGCGTTCCCAGGCCACCCGAGAGACATCCATCCATCTTCTTCCACTTATACCGGGTCGGGTCGCGGGGGCAGCAGCTTTAGAAGGGATGCCCAGACTTTCCTCTCCCGAGCCACTTCGTCCAGCTCATCCCAGGGGATACCAAGGCGTTCCCATGCCACCCGAGAGACATAGTCTCTCCAGCGTGTCCTGGGTCGTCCCCGGGGTCACCTGCCGGTGGGACATGCCCGGAACACCTCCCTGGGGAGGCGTCTCGGGGGCATCCTGATGAGATGCCCGAGCCACCTCATGTGACTCCTCTCAACATGGAAGAGCAGCGGCTCTGCTCCGAGTCTCTCCCGGAGGACCGAGCTTCTCACCCTATCTCTAAGGGATAGCCCGGACACCCTGTCGATCTCATGCTCCATCTTACCCTCGCTCATGAACAAGACCCCAAGATACTTGAATTCCTCCAGTTGGGGCAGGATCTCATCCCCAATCCGGAGAGGGCATTCCACCCTTTTCCGACTGAGGACCATGGACTCAGATTTGGAGGTGCTGACTTTCATCCCGACCGCTTCACACTTGGCTGCAAACTGTTAGGTTTGTTCCTAGTTCTTTATCTTGAATGCTTGTTAGGGTTTACAGAATATCTTTATCGTGTGATTATGTTGGAATGTAACCTGTACTAATTTACCTAGCTTGTCCTGTCTTAACGAAAGTAGTAGAACAAAGTGCTAAGATCTTTTCAACTGATTGGTTAGCTGCAGAGGAAGCAATCAAAATTGCCTTGTTTACACAACGTGGTAAAAGACCCCCTGCTATGCTTTGATCAGCAGGCCAGGAGTTTCAACCCCACCCCTCTACTCTGTTTCTCTCAATGAAAATGCTCCTGCATGGGGCCAGAGTCAGACCTCCGTCGACCATTGCTGTAAGCACAGCGACGAATGGACTCTCCACCTGCAGGTGTCTAAAAGGACTTACTTGTTTCCCGTGTGGTTCTTTCAAAATAAGTTAGAGTGAGCACCACCCAACATTTTGGTGGCGAAACCCGGGATCCTCATACCCGCCATCTAGCTGACGGAGCAGAACGTGCTGCATTGTCGACAAGCCACCATCCTTTAGGAGGACCTGGAAAAGAAAGTCTTGGGAAGAGAATTTCTTCGCTGGGCCAGCATCTTAGGTCTCCCTTCGTCTGACAGAGGTGGATTGATGGGATCCGGCAGTGCAACGAACCAGGAGACAAGTAAGTTAAAGTCCTAAAGTTGTGTAAAAAAAAAAAAAAAAAAAAAAGCGCTAATACGGCTTTGGTTTGTCCGAGCTATGTGATACGGCTTTGGTTTGTCCGAGCTATGAGATACGGATTTGGTTTGTCCGAGCTATGAGATACGGCTTTGGTTTGTCCGAGTTATGAGATACGGCTTTGGTTTGTCCGAGCTATGAGATATGGCTTTGGTTTGTCCGAGTTATGAGATACGGCTTTGGTTTGTCCGAGCTATGAGATACGGATTTGGTTTGTCCGAGCTATGAGATACGGCTTTGGTTTGTCCGAGTTATGAGATACGGCTTTGGTTTGTCCGAGCTATGAGATATGGCTTTGGTTTGTCCGAGTTATGAGATACGGCTTTGGTTTGTCCGAGCTATGAGATATGGCTGTGGTTTGTCCGGGCTATGAAACAGCTGGGATTCTAGTCCCAGTGGAAGGAACGGGCTAAGAAAAAACAGAGGGTTTTTTTCCTAATTGAAGAAGGGCATAGATTCTTTTTTGTCCGTTTCTCCAAGCTGTTTGCATGAAAGTTGTGTGGTTGAGAGTGTGTCTGGTAGGATAAATTGACTAAATAGCAGTTCTAGCATTGATTCACGGCAATAACACAGCTAGTAATTTGTTGAAAGGTCAATTTAAACCTGCATTGAGGATCCTCAAAGAAAGAAAAAATGTAAAAATTGTAAAGATTGCATAAACCTAAAAAAGAAATACCAAATTATGGTTGAAAGCTTCACAAAGAGATGAGAACAGTTTTAAGAGACAAAACATAGAAACATGATAATTGATGAGGTTACAAGTGTTTGTCAGACCAGAACACAATAAGGCCCCTGTGCGTTGGTGCAAGGCCGCAGCTCAAGCAAAGGGGCAAGAGGCGCTTCCGCTCCTATGCAAATCATGTATCCAAATTTAAAAGACCTGAAGCCTCCCCCATGTGACAGCAAAACATGTCATTGTCAGATTATTAGAAGTTTTTGAGGGGGATTATTAGAGCTCCTGTCAATACAAGAAGTATGACAATGCTGTTTGTATGCCCAAACAAAGCTGGCCAGGCTGGGATAAATCAGTATGGAAATGCCAGCCCCCCCCCCTTTTGCTACCCTTGCTGTGGCTGCGCGCGGAGTGGAGTCATACCCACTCCAGGTGTGTGCTGAGGGCGTGGTAGCAAGTGAGATTAAAGCAGGATGATGAAAGAATGAATGAGGACAGGCAGGGAATGCATGTACGACATGGGATGTGCACAACTGTAACTGAGGCCCGATGGACTTCAATGTCTGCCTGCTCGCGGCCATCATGAAGTTAAATGTTGTGGGACAGGGGTTGAGCTGTGATGGTGAAGGAATGGGTGCCTTTGTGTCTGTTAGTTTGTACGTGTGTGCGCACTGGACAAGACAGGACCATCTAGTCCAGCCGGGATGGGTATAATAATGTGTCCGGCACACCTTGCTGGTCCCTTTCGCTCCCCAACGACGCTATTGACACATTACGTGAATGTGTCAAAAGGGTGGGGTAGTAGAATAATCTACTCTACGGTAAAATTCAATGTTTTGTCAAATATCCGTAATTGTTTTTGGAGTCTTAACAGGACATGTAAGAATTCAACACACAGTGATGAGAGGAGCAGAAGAAACATCTAAAATGAGGGCATCTCACGTGCCGTCCAGCTGGCCAGCAAAGGAGATACGTGGTATCATCTGTCGCTGTGCGCCCCAGTGAAGGGTTCCTGCAAGGAACCAGATCCGCCATCGACAGCGTCCTCGCCCCCAGTTCAAACAGAGGCAGAATAATCCTCTTCCCCCTTGGTGGCCAGGTAGTCCACCCTGAGCCACTGAAGACAACGACCACGCAGCAGATATTTCTCCCCAACTGCCGGCCGTACTATTCACCACGGGAGTTCTCCTCAATCGTCATGGCGGCTATTTACATCCCACCACACGCACGGGCGAGTGAAGCCACCCAGATGCTGGCTGACCAGGTAACAGACATGGAGAAACTTAAACCAAACTCACTAATCATTGTTCTGGGTGATCTTAACAGGGTGAACCTCCCACACGAACTCCCCAGATACAGACAGCACGTAACGTGTACCACCAGAGGGGCACAGACTCTGGACCACTGCTACACCGTGATCAAGGATGCATACCACTCAGCGGCTTGTGCAGCTTTAGGACTCTCGGATCACTGTCTAGTTCATCTGATCCCGGCCTACAGGCAGAAACTAAAAACTTCTAAGCCTGTGGTGAGGACTGTGAGGAAGTGGACAGTGGAGTCAAGGCAGGACCTCCAAGCCTGCTTTGACTGCACCGATTGGGGAGCTTTCGAAGCTGCAACTTCAGACTTGCATGAACTCACTGACACTGTCACATCATACATCAGTTTTTGTGAGGATCTGTGTGTGCAGACTAAGACCTTCTGCACCTACAACAACGACAAACCTTGGTTTACACCGAACCTCAGGAGGCTGCACAAAGTTAAGGAGGAAGCCTACAGGAGCGGCGACCGCGACCTGTTCAGGCAGACCAGAAACACACTGAACCGAGAGGTCAGGAAAGCCAGAAGGTGTTACGGGGAGAACCTGAATAGACACCTCTCTGCCAATCCTGATCCCTCAACAGTGTGGAAAGGTCTGCAGAGCATTACGGGCTACAAGAAATGAACCCCCCGTCCTGTGGAGAGCTCAAGGCTTGCTAACCAACTAAACAGGTTCTACTGCAGGTTTGATCGGTCCTCCCACACAACGGGACTTCCTGCAGCACAATCTACATACTCACCTCTCCCCACAACTGCTCTGTCCACACCTCTATCATCGTTGTCACCCACTCTCTCTCTTGCAGGGGCCGCGCCCGCACTCCAGGTCCGCGAGGAGGAAGTGCGCCAGATGTTCCGGAGACAAAAGACCAGGAAGGCACCGGGCCCAGACGGTGTGTCACTTTCCTGCTTGAACGTCTGCGCTGAGCAGCTGGCGCCCACCTTTGCACGGATCTTCAACCGTTCTCTGGAGCTGTGAGGTGCCCTCGTGCTTCAAGAGCTCCACCATCGTTCCAGTGGCCAAGAAAGCCGCCATCACAGGTTTGAATGACAAAAGACCCGTCGCACTGACATCTGTGGTCATGAAATCTTTCGAGAGGTTAGTGCTGAACCACCTGAATGAGGTCACGGGCCCCCTGCTTGACCCCCTCCAGTTTGCCTACCGGGCAAACAGGTCAGTGGATGATGCGGTCAACATGGGACTGCACTACATCCTGCACCACCTAACACCCCAGGAACGTACACCAGGATCCTGTTCGTGGACTTCAGCTCGGCATTCAACACCATCGCTCCTGACATCCTCCAACAGAAGCTCATCCGGCTTGCGGTGCCTGCCTCCACCTGTCAGTGGATCACCAGCTTCCTGACCAACAGGAGACAGTGTGTGAGGCTGGGGGGCATCACATCTGACACCCGGACCACCAATACTGGAGCCCCTCAGGGTTGCGTCCTCTCCCCACTGCTCTTCTCCCTCTACACCAATGATTTCTCTTCAGGTGACTCTCCTGTGAAGCTCCTGAAGTATGCAGACGACACCACTCTCATCGGACTGATCCAGGACGGTGATGAGACTGCGTACAGACAGGAGGTGGAGCGGCTGGTCCACTGGTGTATCCAAAACCATCTGGAGCTGAACCCGCTCAAGACCGTGGAGATGACAGTGGATTTCAGTTGAGACCCTTCACCACTTTTACCCCTCACTATCCGCAGTAATACTGTTCTCTCCACAGACACCTTCAAGTTCCTGGGAACCACAATCTCTCGGGACCTGAAATGGACCGGCCACATAGACTCTGTCCGGAAAAAGGCCCAGCAGAGGCTGTACTTCCTGAGACAGCTCAAGAAGTTCAACCTGCCGCGAGAGCTTCTGAAGACCTTCTACACTGCCATCATCCAGTCTGTCCTCTGCACCTCCATCACTGTCTGGTTTGGATCGGCCTCCAAACAAGACAAGCACAGACTGCAATGGACAATCAGGACTGCAGAAAAGATCATTGGAATCAACCTCCCATCTATCCAATACTTGTACATGTCCAGGACCAGGAAACGTGCAAGGAACATCTCTACAGACCCTTCTCACCCAGGTTGCAGTCTGTTTGAACTACTCCCCTCCGGACGGCCTTATAGAGCTTGGTACGCCAAAACCAGCAGACACAGACAGCTTCTTCCCCCAGGCTCATTCTCTGATGAACTCACACCACTCATAGAGTCTCAGAGTCATTAATGGGCAATAACATCCTGCTCTTCACACCTTTTTGAATTTGTCTACACTGTTTTTGCCAGTTTTCACATGTCCTGAGTGTTGTTAGTCACCTAAATGTTGAACAGAGCGTGTGTTTTACCGAAGTCAGATTCCTTGTTTGGCATGCTCAAACATGGCGAATAAAAACTCTTGAATCTTGAATAATCATATGATAAAACAGGAACACAACGAGGACAATCGAGGGCACATCCGGCAGCTCTTCGCTTTGACTTGGAAATCCACTTTTTTATTGATTTTCATATTACGTATTTTATGTGCCCTCTCTGCATTCATTGCAGCCTGGTAATCCATCTGTTGTCCCTTCTCAAGGTTTCTCATTTTTCCCCTAGTTGGTTTTTTTTTAGTTTTTCCTTGGCCTTTTGGGAGTTTAAGATCGGGGGATCTCAAAGCATCCCTCAAAGCATAATTGTCAATTGTTTGTCTATGTGAACCCCTTTGAGACTACTTGTGATATAGGGCTATACAGAAAAACTTGACTTAACACCTGCAAGGGTTTCCTGAGCCTTGAAAAACACTCAGCTTGGTTCAGTAAACTAAATCACAAGCATAGGGAAGACTGCTGATCTGACTGCTGTCCAGAGGACCATCATTGACACCCTCCATCAGGAGGGTAAGACCTATATAGAAATTCTCAAAGAGCAAGCTGTTCACAGAGTGCAGTTTCAAAGAACATCCACAAAAAGTCTGTTTGAAGGGAGAAATGTGGCAGAAGACGCTGCACAACCAAGAGAGATGACCGCAGCCTTAACAGCATTGTGAAGAAGAGTCGCTTCCAGAATTTGGAGGCGCTTCAAAGACAGTGAACTGAAGCTGGAGTCCAGGTATCAAAAGCCACTGTTCACAGACGGGTCCGGGAAATGGGCTACAATAGTCGTATTCCCATGGTCAAGCCACTTCTGAACTCAAGTCAACGGAAGAAGCGTCTGACTTGGGCTATGGAAAAGAAGCACTGGACAGTTGCAGAGTGGTCTAAAGTCCTCTTTTCAGATGAAAGCAAGTTTTGTCTTTCATTTGGAAGTCAAGGCGCCAGAGTCTGAAGAAAGGCTGGAGGAGCAAAATCCAAGTTTCTTGAAATCCAGTGTGAAGTTCCCACAGTCAGCGATGGCAAAATCCAAGTTTCTTGAAATCCAGTGTGAAGTTCCCACAGTCAGCGATGGTTAGGGGAGCCATGTCAGCTGCTGGTGTTGGTCCACTGTGTTTCATCAAGTCCAGAATAAATGCAGATTTTAGAGCACTACCTGCTTCCGTCTGCTGAAGAGCTCTATGGAGATGATGATTTTCATTTTCCAGCATGATCTGGCACCTGCCCACAGTGCCAAAAACACCAGTAAATGGTGTACTGATCATGGCATTACTGTCCTCGATTGGCCTGCCAATTCTCCTGACCTGAACCCCATAGAGAATTTTTGGGGTATTGTGAAGAAGAAGCTGAAAGACACCAGACCCAACAATGCAAATGAGCTAAAGGCCGCTATTGAAGCCTCCTGGGCATCCATAACACCTCAGCAATGCCACAGGCTGATTGCCTCCATGCCACGCCGCAATGATGCATTAATTTGTGCTTTAGGATTCCCAACCAAGTACTGAGTGCATTAATGGACATTTTCAAATTTTGATTTTTTTTTGCTGTTATAAATCTTTTTTTTTTATTTGGTCTGAGGAAATATTCTAATATTTTGAGATTGGATTTTTGAGTTTTCTTAAACTGTAAACCATAATTCATCATCAGCAACATTAAAATAATAAAAGGCTTGCAATATTTCAGTTGACTTGTAATGAATCTAGAATGTATGACATTTTTGTTTTTTTAATTGCATTACAGAAAATAAAGAACTTTATCACAATATTCAAATTTTCTGAGACAGTCCTGTAGTCTGACGTCAGCAGCCCACGTAGTCCGGCGTCAACAGCTGTGTATTTTTCTTCTTTTTTTTTTTTACGCAGAGGATAAATATTCCGATGGATTTAATGATTTAGAGTGTCACAGTTGTTAAAATTGTTCTTTATATTACATTTATTCGATATATCTAGTCTGACCTCAGCAGCGCACGGAGTCTTTCCGGCATCAACAGCCGTTTGTGTGTGGGTGTGTGTGCGTGTGTATTTGACACAAGACAAAGATTCCGTTGGATTTAAAGATTTGGAGTGACACGGATGGTTTGATAAAATTGTTGTTTATATTATTGTTATTTCATACATAGTTTATATATTGTTATATGGGCCTGTGGAAAAATTTGAACTGCAACGCGCCACTGACGTCAGACTTGTTTACGTAAAGGAGGACGAACTTGATCGATGGCTTTAATGCTTTGGAGTGACACAGATGGTTTGATGAAGGTGTTATTTATGTTATAGTTATTTGAATGTGTTAATGTTACATCAGGCTTGTTACATCTCAGCTTCTCGTTTCTGTCACGTTAGCATACCGTATCGCTAGCCTGTTGTTGCTGGTTCATGACTTATACTCCGGTGCGACTTATATGTTTTTTTCCTCCATATTGTGCATTTTATGGCTGATGCGACTTGTATTTTGGAGCGACTTTTAGTCCGAAAAATAAGGCATTTATTCCCACTGCTACTAATTCAATTATGAAAATCAAACAACATGTCAGTGAATTCGACATGTCCACAATTTAAACTGATTCAATAAAAGTTGACTTATAGCCCTTGAAAGTAGTCGACTCAGTCAACTGCATTAAATACTTCTGCAATAATACCTGACACTTTCTATATTCTGTATTTGTTCAAGATTAACACATAACCAATTTAGATGATGACAGATGACACAAATATATTTTTTTCAGGTGATAACATCCAACAAGTGGAATCAGTGCTGAATGAGGAAATGAAAAAAATACAAATGTGGTTGGACTGGAACAAATTATCATTAAATGTAAGTAAGACCAAGTTTATGGTATTTGGCAAAGTGAACATAAAGATACGAATAGAAATAGATGGGACTGAAATTGAAAGGGTGCAGGAAAACAAATTTCTTGGGGTTATATACAGGCTGAGTTGGAAGCCACACATCAAAAACGTAAAGTCTAAAATTTCAAGAAGCATGGCAGTCATATACAAAGCAAAATAATTACTGGATTATCATTCACTTCCTACACTTTATTGTTTTCTTGTCTTGCCCTATTTGCATTACTGTGCTGAGGTTTGGGGGAATACTTATAAAACTTCCCTACAGCCACTTATCATTCTGCAGTAAAGAGCAATAAGGACTATTCATAAAGTCAACTACTTGGAACACACAAATCCACTTTTCATACAATCCAAACTATTGAAATTCACTGACATAGTGTCTTATCAAACAGCAATCATCATGTATAAAGCAAAACAACTACCAGACAATATCCAAAACTTATTTAGGAATCGGGAGGGAGGTTATAAGTTAAGGGGGACATAAGAACAACCTTAAAAAGTTTCTGTATAACTATAACCGGGGTCAAACTATGAGACAATCTAAGTGAGGAACTCAAGCAGAGTCTAAATATCCACCAGTTTAAAAGAATGTACAAAAATATGTTGTTTAGCGGTTACAAAGGCTAAAAGTGCCAAAGGGCTACACACAAGTAAACATGAAACAGAACAATAAGTGTGAAAGTGTGCCTACTTGTGTTCTGTTGTAGAATTACAGTATATGTTGAATTGTTGGTTTAATGGATAAAGTGAGAAAGGGGTAGGAATCTAAAAAGTTATGCTTCCTCCTACTCTTTTTCTAGCATTCTTTATTGATTCATTTACTTATGTATTATTATTATTATTATTATTATTAATAATTAATTAATTTATTTTATTTATTTATTCCTGTTTGCAGGTTTATTTTTGTTTGTTTGTTGTATGGACTTATATGTGGCACTTTAGAGTGTTATTTGTTTTGTTTTTTGTTTTTTTGTTTTTTGTTTTGTTCTGTCCAAGCCCTTGCTATTGGAAGGCCATATCTCAGAGATTGCCACAACCTCAAATCTTATGACTATATATAGCTGGTCATCCTCAACGTTGGCAAAGTTCTTACTGAGAGTCATCCTATTAATCATTCAAAAATTCTCCCATTACTCCCAAAAATTACAAATGTTTACATTCAGAAATCCACAATGTCTATTAAACCCATAACCTCCTTTAAATATCAGGTCAGCGTATTCAAAAATAATATAATATAACCTACTCTTTTCAACAATTAACATATTAAAAATAGAATATCATGCGTAAAAAGTCACCATTTGTTTATTGCTCCCAATAATGCCCTACTTTAGAGCACTTTTTCCCTAATGCAACCAAGCTCCTGTAAATTCTCTTTACAGCAGTCACCCATTGAAGCTAGTCATCTCACCTTTATAATTTAGCAAAAGTTTGAATATCTACTAACCAGGGCTGTGGACTCGGTTCGGACTCGGGGACTCGGACTCGGTCGGACTCGGTCATTTTTGCCGGACTCGGACTCGGGGCTGATTTTGACCAAGTCCACCGAGTCCGACAATAAAAGAAAAGAGGCAAGATGCACCCAGAGAGTGTCAGGTTACAGTCAGGAGTTGAAAAAAGCAGTAAAAACTCCACCAAACTCGTCGTAATGACCCGTGATATATGTTATATCCTTAGTATTTTCCAGGTTCTTAGATAGCAAGAATAGGTCGGACAACGACGTGAATGATAACTGCTTTATTCCTTACTCACAGTGCGTTCACAGGGCGTACCACAACAACACAGAATGCCCATCCCAGTTCCGGAGTTTTTCTACTACGGAATTTGAGTTAGCCCAAAATACCCAACATCTCTTCCCCTCTTACAATGAACGTGCTATATGCATGAACAACATAGTCTTATGCACCTATAACTTGACATATCCAAGATCTATCAATAGCTACCATTAAACAATTATCATATATGGTCCAGACAATTATGACAATAATATTCCCATGAAACCTTAACTTTGGGTGAGGGTGGACTACCTCGAATTATACCGAATTATAGCGAAAAACCGATGTCGTACGGCAAAAATCCGACCGAGTCCACAGCCCTGCTATTAACCCACTGTTGTCGTCATCCTAATATTACTATGTCCACCAAAAGTTTCAAATGATAGTGATCAAATTTGCTCTCATCAGGAGAGAAAGACAAAGTGGAGATTAGTGAAGCGGTGGGGCTGGGGTTAGAACAAATACGCGAATGAATGAAAGACAAGAAAAAATACAAATACTTTAAATACTTTTGAGTAGCCAGCTCAGTGACCTAGTGGTAGAGTGTCCGCCCTGAGACTGGAAGGTTGTGGGTTCAAACCCCGGCCGGGTCATACCAAAGACTATAAAAATGGGACCCATTGCCTCCCTGCTTGGCACTCAGCGTTAAGGATTGGAATTGGGGGGTTAGATCGCCAAATGATTCCCGAGCGTGGCACCGCTGGTGCTCACTCCTCCCCTCTGCCCCAGGGGATGGATCAAAATCACACGGGGATGGATCCAGAGGACAAATTTCACCACACCCAGATGTGTGTGTGACGATCATTGGGACCCTGTATAGTAAATGTACGTGTATTGGTTTCAACAGGACAAATTAATATTAATATTTAACAGGTCTTATCATGAGATACAGTATATTCCGTAACCTCACATAGTGGTCACAAGCGCTTTCATAAGAACATAAACTTTGATCTTTCTGGCATTTACCACAACTCACACTATTTTACGTTACTCCAGTATTGTTAGTAGTTCTTAGCAGAATTTTGACCACAAACACAATCCTTGTTCTCAGAAATTTAAAAAATCTACCCGCTTAGGGGTAGGCAGAGAATGTTCTTATCAAAAAGAAGGTATTCTGCTCACCTTATTTTTGAGCCCAGTCGAATTGTTGAAATTTCCGCAGAGATGGCGTGATGTTGAAAAACAGGATAAGCGAGCACAAGACCAAGGGTCACGGCACCATCTGTTAGGTTTGTTCTCAGTTCTTTATCTTTAATGTTCGCTATACTAACAGTAATTACCAAAAGGGAGCTTTCACAGTTTAACTATTTAATGTATGCCGGAATGATCGATACACAGCTGTGGAGCCTTATCTGTGAGATGCGGAAGAAGGTCTAACGCCCATCACCAAAGTTCCTGCTCTTATACTACTCTGGGCCGCCCTCCTGCAAGGAGGCGACTCAGCCTAGCCTGTGTGATAATGTGTGACCTTGTAGTCTTAACTGAGAGCGACTTCTACATATGTGCAAAGAGTGTCATAGAGAAGAGCAAGCGAACGAAGGGTTAAGATTAAAGATTAAAGTCCCAATGATTGTCACACACACACCTGGGTGTGGTGAAATTTGTCCTCTGCATTTAACCCATCCCCGTGTGATTTTAATTCATCCCCTGGGGGAGAGGTGAGCAGTGAGCAGCAGCGGTGCCGCGCTCGGGAATCAGTTGGTGATCTAACCCCCCAATTCCAACCCTTAATGCTGAGTGCCAAGCAGGGAGGCAATGGGTCCCATTTTATAGTCTTTGGTATGACCCGGCCGGGGTTTGAACCCACAACCTTCCAGTCTCAGGGCGGACACTCTACCACTAGGTCACTGAGCTGGCGCGATACACAGCGATATAACGGCATAGCTCAAGCTACCTAGCTATTCACGTGCCAAAGTGGCCTATTCTAACAGAACCGATCACGGCTTGAAGAAGTCAACAGCACCACATCGTCTGCAAAAAGCAGTGATGCATTGCTGAGGTCACCAAACCGGACACCTTCAACACCTCCGCTGTGCCTAGAAATTCTGTCCGTAAAAGTTATGAACCCTTATGATTGAACATGGTGTTCATTATGGTCAATCCATGTCGAGCACAGAAGTCCAGTAATATAACACCGCTCAGGTTCAGACAGTGATGTGCGGTGAGGTTCATAACTGGGGAGGCCCTTTATTAAGGTCAGGCTTTATCAAAGTAGCTATTTATCTATGTACTTGAGTTTTAAAGTTAATCCAATAAGCCAGCATCCCAGCCAGGACCCCAACATTTCCGGGCTGTGAGGGCCCTTCAAATGGCTGTGAGCAGCTCTGGTTCTTGCTGTTATTCCTATAGTTGAGAACCGATGATCTCCTCTGATGCAAAAGAAAATGTATTTTATCCTCTTTCTTGCGCATGTTTTCTTTTTAAGTCAACTACCACCGCATCGTGTTCTGTTAGTCAGCCATTCCTCCTCTTTTGTATTCATTTGAGCAAATCACAATTGTTCCCAGCAGAAGCAACTGTTAATGGCTTAGCGCCTCAAGATTGGGTATGTCGCTCCCTTGCATTAATCGGA
Organism: Syngnathus typhle; assembly: GCF_033458585.1. Taxonomy (NCBI): domain Eukaryota; kingdom Metazoa; phylum Chordata; class Actinopteri; order Syngnathiformes; family Syngnathidae; genus Syngnathus; species Syngnathus typhle. The sequence goes on along the minus strand of NC_083738.1, from coordinate 1,649,872 downwards.
CCGTTACAACTGAGAGGCTTCGCATTATGCAAATCAGTGAATAGGAACAGTTGACATTTGTGGAGGAGCAGGACGACACTCTGATTGAGTCAGCTGATTAAGACATTAGTCCCTGTCACAACATAACATTATAACCTCACACATAAGTCCATTTGAGTTATATAAACACATTGTAAAAGGTTGGCGGGAAAATCTGTTTCACTTATTGAACATTATATGTTGATATATTGTGCCCAAGCTCTTTTATTTCCACAGTGAAATAATTTTGTTCGGTTTAATTTGTATTGCTCCATGTATAGCACTTTTTGTGTGGCGGTTGTTGTTCTAAAGTTGTCTATAAATACTGTTGAGTTGAGTTTAGTGTAGTATATCATGTGGATGTCGTCATCGGCTGTATCAGCAGAATGTTAATTTTAGCAATATTAAATTCAAAGTCAGATTATAAATTTTCTTTGTATTTTCTTCATTGTGTGGAGAAAAAATATGTTTTTGAGTTTACGTCCACTCTGACGCCTCATCCTGCATCGTACAGGCCACCAATAAAATTCTAGACATCACGTGACTAATTGTGTGAAGGCGATGGCCTTCACCACATATGTTATTCTACACCAGGGGTCTCAAACTCGCGGCCCGCGGGCCAATTGCGGCCCTCAGGACAATGTTTTGCGGCCCCCTGCCTGAAATAAAATCTTTGTGTTAATGCGGCCCGCGCATTTTTTCTCACATGCATCTGGGGGTTTTATATTTTTAACACCTGTGGGCTCCCGTAGCTCAGGCTTGTGACAACAGAATTAGCGATTGGTCATCTGACCAAGATGGCGGCCGCATTTCTCGCCGCGCAGCATCCCCAGCGGGGTCTACCCTTTTATTATGTCTATGATTGCGAACGCGCGGCAATGTGACCGGATGCGGAAGCGCCGAAAAACACCGAAACTGAAACGCGACAGTGACATCAAGTACAACTAAATAATATTACAAAAGCCCCAAACATGTCTTGTTCAAAGCCTGCAGTGAAGAGAAAGGTTGGTGATGAGCACAGACAATTTCAAGAGAAGTGGGAAGTGCAATATTTCTTTGTTGAGCACAGGGGCATCCCGACGTGTCTTATTTGCACAGAGAAAGTTGCAGTGCACAAAGAATACAACTTGAGACGTCATTACACAACTAGACATGCTGAGGAGTATGAGAAATGCCAGGGAGATGAGAGAGCCAACCGGGTTGTTAATCTTAAAACAGGTCTACTGAGGCAACAGGATTTCTTTAAGAAAGCAACCAAAGAGAATGATGCAGCAGTCGAAGCTAGCTATGTTGTTAGCGAGATGATTGCTAAAGCAGGAAAGCCATTCACAGAAGGTGAATTTGTCAAAAACTGCATATTACAGGCTGCAAGTATTGTCTGTCCAGAAAAACAAAGTCAGTTTAGCAACATCAGCCTTTCTGCCAACACTGTGGCAGAGCGCATTACTGATCTGTCAAGTGACGTTTATGATCAACTGTGTGAAAAAGCAAAATGTTTCAGTGTATACTCAGTCGCTCTTGATGAGACCACAGACATCACCGACACTGCCCAGCTTGCCATCTATGTCCGTGGTGTTGATGACAATTTTGAAGTCATAGAGGAGCTGCTCTCAGTTATTCCAATGCATGGCCAGACCACCGCTCAGGAGATATTTCACCAGCTATGTGATGCCATTGAGAATGCCGGTTTATCATGGAAGAGGTTTGTTGGAATAACAACTGATGGAGCGCCATCAATGACAGGGAGGAAAAATGGACTGGTGGCACTCGTTAAAAAAAAATTGGAAGAGGAGAGTGTGGAGGAGGCCATTGCTCTGCACTGCATTATCCATCAGCAGGCCCTTTGCAGCAAATGCCTGAAGTTTGACAATGTTATGTCTGTCGTTGTGAAATGTATCAACTACATCAGATCCAGGGGCTTAAAGCACAGAAGGTTCCGTGCTTTTTTAGAGGAAATGGAGTCAGAATATGGGGATGTGCTCTACTTCGCCGAGGTACGTTGGCTCAGCAGGGGAAGCATATTGAAGAGATTTTTTGAGTTGAGAGCGGAAGTGAAAGCCTTCATGGAGAAAGATGGGGTTGCTGTTCCCGTGCTAAGTGACCCCAAATGGCTCATGGACTTGGCTTTTCTTGTTGATATTACACATGAGCTTAATGTACTGAACAAGAAGTTGCAAGGCCAGGGGCAACTTGTCAGTGCTGCCTATGACAACGTGAGAGCATTCTCTACAAAACTCATGTTATGGAAAGCCCATCTTTCTCAGACAAACCTTTGCCATTTCCCAACATGCAAAGCACTCATTGATTCAGGCACACCATTCAGTAGTGAGAAGTATGTGGATGCCATTTTAAAGCTAGAAGAGGAATTTAAACAGAGATTTGCAGACTTCAAGACGCACAGAGCCACATTTCAAATTTTTGCAGACCCCTTCTGCTTTGATGTGCAAGACGCCCCCCCTGTGCTTCAAATGGAGCTCATTGACCTGCAGTGCAACTCTGAACTCAAAGCCAAGTTCAGGGAGGTGAGTGGGAAAGCAGACAAGCTTGGGCAATTTTTGAGAGAATTGCCCCCCAGCTTCCCTGAGCTTTCCCGAATGTTCAAGCGGATCATGTGTCTTTTTGGCAGCACATACTTGTGTGAAAAGCTCTTCTCTACCTTGAACTTCAATAAGTCCAAGTACAGGTCCAGACTAACAGATGAGCATCTTCAAGCCCTACTGAGGGTCTCGACTGCCTCCTCCCTTAAGCCAAATGTGGCTCGGCTATGCAAGAGGAAGCGCTGCCAGGTCTCTAGCAGTAAGAAGTAGGCAGAAGAAGCCATGTTCATAACAGTTTATGTTCAATGTTCCATTCATGTTCAGAAAGTTACAGGTTAAAGAGCTGTTAATACAGATATTTGAATCTGAATAATAATTACATTTCTCTAGTCAGCAACTATATTTGGTTTATTCAGTCTTCTATATCTGCTGAATTATTATTGTTATTTTATTTCTTACTGATTTTTTTTTAACTTATGAGTTGTTAATTTATTTAAATTTTCTAAGACAAAAAAGGATGAATAAACAAAGACTTTTGATAACACTGGAATGTTTTTGTAAGAGCTTTTCTTGTGAAAAACCTGCTGCGGCCCAGCCTCACCCAGAATCTACGTCCAGCGGCCCCCGGGTAAATTGAGTTTGAGACCCCTGTTCTACACCATTCACTTTATTATTATTGTGTGAAGGCAATGGCCTTCACACATTTGTTATTCTACTCCATTCACTTTTTGTGTGAAGGTGATGGCGTTCACACATATGTTTTTCTACACCATTCACTTTATTATTGTGTGAAGGCAATGGCCACACATATGTTATTCTACACCATTCACTTTATTATTGTGTGAAGGCGATGGCCTTCACACATATGTTATTCTACACCAGGGGTGTCCAAACTAGAACTGCGGTCCAGTTTTTATTGGCCCGCAGAAAAGAAGAAGTACTGGGCAGGCTAACGAGTTAGCGGAAAGATGCTAATTCGCTATCGTGCTAACACGCGCAAACGGACCTCTAAAGGAAATTAAACAAACATTTGGAGCAATACTACATTGTCTTAAAGGTTAGTTTGTAAAGAGACAGTTGCCTTGTTTAAGGATTTTAACTTAAAGAGACACTATCAGACTAAACATGCGAACACAAACGACCAGCTAACAGGGAGTGACCGCGCTGATAAAGTGAAGCAGCTCCAAGCTGAACTGGCATCACAACAGCGATTCTTCACACGGGACTGAGTCAAAAATAAATATTACTAAAGCAAGCTACGAAGTGGCCATGTTAAGACTGTTGAGGTTATGGACCTGTAGACCTGACACAAACTATTATTTTCTGAAAGATAATGTGAATGACAAGAGCAAAACTCACTACTTTTAAATTTTAATGATAACAGACAACTTTGCATTACTTATAACTCCCGTTTAAAATGTTCATAAGGCAAAAGTAATTTTAAACTCATGTAAATTTAAGGTATTTCATACAGTTTGTTCAATGTTATCTGACTCTTCAGATATGAATGAAAGGCAGAATTTGTGTTTTTAGAGTTGTTCACATCTGCCTGAGTGACTCATATTTGGTTATTTTGTCATTTGAAAAATAAAGACAATTGTGACAGTGAAATTGGTTTAATAACAGTGTGTATTTGCATGACATTTTTGTAGTTAAAAAATGTCCGAAAAAACTATTGGCCCCCGGGCCCCTGCACTTTATCAAATCTGGCCCTCCTTGCAAAAAGTTTGGACACCCCTGTTCTACACTATTCACTTTATTAGTGTGAAGGTGAAGACCTTCACACTATTGTTATTCCTGTCCTTTATTATTAGTGTGAAGTTAAAGACCTTCATACTATTGTTATTCCTGTCCTTTATTATTATTATTATTATTGGTGTGAAGGTGAAGACCTTCACACTATTGTTAATCCTGTCCTTTATTATTACTAGTGTGAAGGTCTTCCCCTTCACACTATTGTTATTCCTGTCCTTTATTATTAGTGTGAAGGTGAAGACCTTCACACTATTGTTATTCCCGTCCATCCATCCATCCATCCATCCATCCATCCATCCATCCATCCATCCATCCATCCATCCATCCATCCATCCATCCATCCATCCATCCATCCATCCATCCATCCATCCATCCATCCATCCATCCATCCATCCATCCATCCATCCATCTTCTTCTGGTTATCCGGGGTCGGGTCGCGGGGGCAGCAACTTCAGGAGGGACTCCCAGACTTCCCTCTCCCCAGCCACTTCATCCAGCTCATCCCAGGGGATCCCAAGGCATTCCCAGGCCAGCTGAGAGACATAGTCTCTCCAGCGTGTCCTGGGTCGTCCCCGGGGTCTCCTACCGGTGGGACATGCACGGGAACACCTCCCCAGGGAGGCGTCCAGGAGGCATCCCGATGAGATGCCCGACCCACCTCATCTGGCTCCTCTCGACGTGGAAGAGCAGTGGCTCGACTATGAGTCACTCCCGGTTGATCGAGCTTCTCACCCTATCTCTAAGGGAGAACCCGGACACCCTGCGGAGGAAACTCATTTTGGCCGCTAGTATCCGGGATCTTGTCCTTTTGGTCACGACACAGAGATCGTGACTATAGGTAAGGGTAGGAACGTAGAATGACCTGTAAATCGAGAGCTTTGCATTTCGGCTCAGCTCCCTCTTCACCACAACGAACCAGTACAGAGCCCGCATCACTGCAATCACTGTAATCACCCGCAATGCTGTAGAGGCGTGTCAGCCAGGACAGCACCACAATATCCAGAGCCTTTAAGAACTCCGGGTGGATCTCATCCACCCCTGGGGCCTTACCCCTGAGGAAGTTTTTAACTGCCTCAGTGACTTCAACCCCAGAGATTGTAGAGGCCACCACAGATTCTCCAGGCCCTTCTTCCACAATGGTGTGTCGGTGGAATTGAGGAGGTCTTCCAAGTATTCTTCCCACCAACTCATGACGTCCCGAGTTGAGGCCAGCAGCACACCGTCTCCACTGTAAACAGTACACTACTTCCACCTCCTGAGACGTTGGATGGTGGACTAGAATTTCTTTGAAGCTGTACGGAAGTCATTCTCCATGGCCTCGCCAAACTCCTCCCACGCCCAGGTTTTTGCCTCAGCAACCGCCGAGGCCGCGTTGCACTTGGCCTAGTCACCCAGCAGAACGATGGAGTCCCTAGAAGAAGCACTCTCCAGTACTTCCTCCAAGGACTCTAAAAAGGGTGGGTACTCTGAGCTGCTGTTTGATGCATAGACACAAACAACAGTCAGGACCCGTCTTCCCACCCGAAGGCGAAGGGAGGCTACCCTCTCGTTCACCGGGATGAACCCCAATGTGCCCCCAGGGGCAATAAGTATGCTCGATGCCTCTCACCGTGGGGAACTCCAGAGTGGAAGAGAGTCCAGCTCTTCTCGAGAGGACTTGTACCAAAACCCAAACTGTTTGCGGAGGCAAGCTAACCCTCTGTCTAGTCAGGGCTTCAGTACATCGAAGGCCCCCCCAAAACATTTAAAAATACAAAATAAAAATTCTAGATTGAGGAATTATAGCTGAACATTACAGTGGGTTTGCAAATCATTGTATTCTGTTTTTATTTGTTTAACACGTCCCAACTTAATTGTAATTAGAATATTATTTAACACATCCCAATTTGATTGTAAATGTGAATCCCTCCCTCAATCTCTTTGTTTGATTACAAACAATTAAGTTATATTACTGTTATATCACGTGACATTTCTGTTACTGATATGATGTTATTATTTTTTAACAGGTAACTAGTAACTGTATTGGAATATTTTTTAATTAACCTGGGCTATACCATTTTTAATATGAACTTTAATCCCCTTGATAATGGCATGTGAACATTAAGAAAACGTTTATTGCTTTACAGTCTTATATAAACCCATCTTTACTTACTTTGTGATCTCAGATTCCTATTTTAAAATTCAAAATTGAAATCTAAAACAGTCTCTTGTTTGCATGAATGTCTATTGGTAATTACAAAGATGTTTTACGTACAGGAATATAAATTTAAACTAATATCAAACTTTCAGAATACCAACAATAACACTGTCTTTCTGAAATAAGTGAAATAAATCTGCTTCACACACAATCCTGGGCTCAGTGGCATACTCCTTGTCATGTTTTTTCTCAGGTAATCACTGAGCCACTGCCTCATCTCGCATTACTGGTTACAACAGAGACACCTTGTTAATGATGGTGCTAATTGAATGAAATGACCATTCTAACAAGCATAAAACCTCCCACTCACATTATGGTAATTAGCAACACATTGGTTTAATTACAACAGTAGAAAAATGTAGGGCTCCCTCATTACTGATAATTGCCAGGGCTAAATTTATGGTAATCGGCTGTGGAAGCACTGTCTGAAATGACTAGACACAGAGACTGGAGATGAAGTGAGCTGTACCAGAGCCAATTAGGAGTAGACAGGCTCATTTGTTTATCTGTTCAGTCTAAAGGCCAATGTAATGCAGTGTGATGATACAAAGATACATTAATGATCAGATGATGCTAGTAGGACGTCCAACGCTGCGCGTTCCCTTCTCTTCCGGGGGTGGGGGGTTGGGGTTACTGGTCTAGTGGGACGTCCAACGCTGCGCGTTCCCTTCTCTTCCGGGGGGGGGGGGGGAAATCGGACGTCAAGCGCAGTTTGCTAGTGTGACATCAAATCAAACGCTGCGCGTTCGCTTCTCTTCTGGGGTTGCTAATCGGACGTCAAGCGCTTTGTGTGGCGGGCTCCATCTAGTGTGGAAACTGAGAAGTGCTCAAGCTGTTGTGCGGGTCACATTCAATTATGTTTTCAGAATTTGCTGCGGGCCAATAACAACTGGACCGCCAACTGGCCGTAGTTTGGACACCCCTAATCTAGATGATGATGGTAATGATCTAAATGAAGATACAACGGTCTTCTTCCAAAGTTCCCAAAAGGACAGAGGAAAAGTTAGAGACCAACAAGGCCGCAGGCCGCCATTCGATTCAATCTCCACATCAAATTTGGACTGTTGGAACTGTGGGAAACGGGGACACTTGGTCAGAGTGTGTCGTCGTGTAAAACAAAACCAATCAAAGGGCAGAGGAAGAGGCAGAGGAAAAGTCACATTTTCAGCATGACAAGCTTCCTCCCCTTTGACCGCTCATGCTAATACAGAGAAAGGAAGAATAAGATGCCCATATGACAGCAAAACATGTCATTGTCAGATTATTAGAATTTGTTTTGGATTATTAGAGCTCCTGTCCATACAAGGAGTATGACAATGCTGTTTGTATGCCCAATGACAAATGACCTGAGATCAAATTGTGTGCACACTAAAGTTAAAATTTGCAAAATAAATGGAAAAGAATTACAAATAGCTTCTAAAAGTAAAATAGAAAATAAATCTGACAAGTAAGACGAGCAAAAAGGTGTTCTTAGTGTGTTCTATGTGTTCTTATATGTTGTGCGTCATCCTTTTGTGCTGGTGTGTGTATGCGTGTGCGCGCAGAGGATCCTCATGAATGTTGTGTATATGTGTGCGTGAGTGAGATGTGTGTCCTATCGAAGAAATCAGTAATGGAGAATGTTCAGGAGGCTGTTGAGGAATAATAGGGAAATTGAGAAGTGGATGATGATGTGTTTAAGTTGGTTAGAGAAACTAAGATGAGCAGTGTGTGGCAGTAGAGAAAATACGACATGTGTAGCAGAAAGTGACTACAACGGTGGCTTGATAGGATGAGAATAAGAGACAGCAATTGTTGTGTAGAAGACAGTGAAAGATGTCTAATGTGAACATGATGAAGAGGGCAACAGCAAAGTTGGCCTGCCCTTTGAGAGGGTGAGACTGATCTGGGCGCACAGCCCAGACCCGCGACTACGCGGGTCTGGGCTGTGCGCGTGGGCCTGTGCTATGGCCGTGTGGGCGGTGGGCCGGCATCATGATTGTTGCAGGAAATGGCCAGCCTGTGACCAATCAATATTGATGCTGCCCCCCCCCCCTCGCACGGGGGGTGCTATGGCTGCGGGCGAAGCAGGGAAAGTGTGAGTTTCTCAGAGAATGTTTGAATATTTGAAGCAGGGTGATGCTTAAGGAAGATGTGACAATATTTGCATGAAGGATAAAAGGCACTGATGAGAAAAAAAAGTATAACCAAAACGTCAAAATAGAGGATGACGTTTGCGCAGCGTTGTTTGTTGGTATTGTTTGTGAGCTGTGTCTCTGCTGTTTTTGTGTTGTCTGTGCTGTAAGTGTTATGTGTTAAAAGGATGAAATTGGCTAATACAGGTGCACAAAAGAATGTCTTAGACTGTAGTCTATCTGATTTGCACCGCAAAACAAAAACGATTTTGTAAAAATAGGAAGTGAAAAAAATCAAGCAATTTGTTTATGGGCAGAAACTGGTCCACACTGCATTAATGCCTAGCCTTGATGAAACAAAATTTGAGAGATGGAAAGAACTTTCATCCATCCATTTTCTGTACCGTTTAGTCCCCATGGGGGTCGCGGGCGTGCCGGAGGCTATCCCAGCCGTCATCGGGTAGTAGGTGGGGGACAGCCTGAACCGGTTGCCAGCCAATCGCAGGACACACAGAGACAAACAACCATACGCACTCGCACTCACACCTAGGGACAATTTGGAGTGCCCAATCGGCCTACCAAGCATGTTTTTGGGATGTGGGAGGAAACCGGAGTGCCCGGAGAAAACCCACACGAGCCCGGGGAGAACATGCAAACTCTACACAGGGAGGGACGGAGGTGGAATTGAACCCGCACCCTCCTAACTGTAAGGCGGACGTGCTACCCAGTGCGCCACCGAGCCGCCTGGAAAGAACTTACTTTCTGAAATTGAATGAAGAAAAATTATACAACGACATTTCGAAGCTAAATTTAAAGGGAATAGTCGATTGGTTGTGTCAAGACTATACAAGTTTTTACATTTGAGAATAAGCGAGCAATTGAGTTGAAGTCAAGAAACAACAACAATTAACTATTATATTAATTTACTGGCGGTTATTTTGTTGGTTTTTATCTTTTCCAATTAGTGGATTGGTTTGACACCTTGAGGAAGAAAAAATTGGGATGAGGAACACGGGTTGAGACAACCAGTTACACACGCAAAACGTGTGCACTGGGACACTGAAAAGCATTTTGAAAGGTGTGTCAAATTAAATGATGATGAAATCATATGTAGGAATACAACACTTTACTACATATGGATTCTCTAAATCATACAATTGAGTAAAATAAAACATTTTCATTTTTATTCAAGTTACTAAGATTCTTGTGATAAAAGATGAGAAAATGATTGAAAAGTAACTAAAGAAACTACAAGAAACTACAACTAAGATAGTTGTGGAAGCAGTCCAATTGCCACGAAAAATAGCTATATGCACATGTTCAGGGCACACACACGAGACTGATAAGGTAACAAGCTTGCAGACGGAACCGCATAGCTGTAGTGCAAAAGACGCTTCAAATTTTATCCACACAAGAAGCAGATTACTGAAACGTTTTTAAAGATGTGCAGCGACAAAGTCCATAGACTGAAATTCAATTATGGACGAAAAGAGGGGCAAGAGTAGAGAATGGCATCTATGAATGACCAAAAGACTGACCTATCCTACAAAAATAAACTATACAAATGGGCAGCAATATTGAGCCATGGTGTGTCACATGGCTCAAGAGGAGGGATAGTGGGGCAGTTCAGTCAGCTTTATACAACATATGAATTTGATTCAAATTCAAAACATTTATAAAAAAAAAAAAAAAAAATTGTAGAGCTTGTTTAACGTGCTCAATCCACAGGGTTATAATTGTCATGCCTTGTCTCCAGTTTTGGTTATGTGTCTGTGTGCTCGCCCCTCCCTTCCTGTGTGCCCTTGATTAATGTAACCACACGCACCTGCCTCTCGTTACCTGTGATGTATTTAAGTTCTGTTTGCGGGTCACTCCCCGTCGGAGCATTGTGCGTAAGATGTGGACAATGCATGTCTCACGGTCACGGTCACGGTCACGGTCACGGTCACGGTCACGGTCACGGTCACGGTCACGGTCACGGTCACGGTCACGGTCACGGTCACGGTCACGGTCACGGTTTGTTTGGTTCCTGTCTTTTGTTTCACGCTTTGGTCTGTTAGTCTTGTTAGTTGGTTGTTTAGTCACGTCAGTTTGCCGAGTCTTTTGAGTTTGCTGCAATAAACCCTGGTCCAAGCTGCACTTGGTCGCCCTGCTCCATTTCTCTACTCCGCACCGTGACAATAATGCCTGGTCATAATAGATGCATTCTCAAAATGGATTGAATTGACTTAAAAATAAACACTAAATTCCTTAACAGTGGCAAAAACGTTATGTAAAGAAATAATACTTTGTCAACAACCGCTGTAGATGTTAAAGAATGGAATTAATATCTCTAAAATGAATGTGGATAGTTTGTTTCAGGTGACAAAAACAGTAACTGGTAAAAGAAACAATTGATTGCTAATGGCAAAACAAGCTGCAAAGACAGAAAAAAAATGACTGTCATATGTATGGGTTTACGACCGATTCTTTATGTTGTACCATTGCCATTGACAAAAGATTGTGTGAAATCTGTCACGTCTACTGATTGTCAAATGTGCGACAGAGTGTTCTACATAATATCCGTTGAAGAAAAAAAAGATAAAAGAAAAGAAACCATTGCTTTTAAAGAATGTAGTCAACGAAAATTGTATATGTATCGACAGGCCAAGATCTGGGAAAAGCTGGAAAAAACAAAATGTCTTTAAATTTGAGAGGCGACGATGATCTGACTGAAATTGATGCAATTAGAGACCCCAGAGGAGTTCCTGATTAATAAGAACTAATTGACCAAATTGCAGCGGGATGGGAGTCCTCCATTTGCTGCTGGTGTACGATGAACAAGAACCTTGACAGGATAAATTACATCTGTTAGAGTGGTGTTCACTCTAACTTATTTTGCAAGAACCACACGGAGACAAGTTAGTCGTTTTGGGCACCTGCAGGCGGAGAGTTCACTCGTCGCTGTGTTTACAGCGATGGTCGAATGAAGTCTGACTCTCGCTTCCCACAAGAGCATCTTTATTAAGAGAAAAAGGGTGGGGGTGATAGTAGACTGAATAGACAAGTTAAAAAGCCCTTGACCTTAGATTAGCAGAGCAGGGGATGTTTTACGACATTGTGTAGGATGGAACAAGCTAGGTTATTTATTACTGGTTACATACATTCCAACATAATCATAGATCAAGATAGTTTGGAAAACCCTGACATATCCCTCCTGTTTTATCATATGATTATGTGAACCCGATCAACCAAACACAAGGAAGAAAATATAAAGAAGAACAGTAAAAATAATAAAACCAATAACAAAAAAAAGATCAATAAAAAACTGAGACGACAGCGGACGTGCTGGGGAACGTGTAGGGTGAAACATGACAAAAACAACCAATGATAGCAATAACTTCCAGCGAAGAAGAGGTTTTCCCTCAATACTCCAGTTCAAACTTATTGTGTGATCTGAAAACCTGCTGGCCGATGTTAAATTGCAGGAAAAGTCTCACACGGTCCCTCTGCCTTAGGCGACCAGAATGCTATCAATAAGAAAATATAAATAAAGCCACGATCCGTTCCGAATGAAGTAGGACCCGTCCAATGGTACAGCCATGTTGGCAGGAGAGCCCTTACACCTTGAAATGGCTCTCCCATCCTGGCACACAGCGGTGGTCCAAAGCTCCCATCCAGTTCCCTCCTGGAGAGCAGTTGTCATGAATGCATCCGTGGGTCTTGTTTTCTTTGATGAAACACGTGTAGTCCATTCCAGGTAGCGTCCTGGTTTAGGCCACTTGTGGCATCTGTCGTCCTCCAACAGTCACATTGGGATTAATCCAAAATAGTTTGATCACAGATTCATTCCTGCGAGTCCAGGGCGGTAGGGGTAGCGTCACTGACTGACAGTACGGTGTTGATATCAAACTCCTCCCATGGATGCCATACATTTCGCTTCAGTGACATTCATTGCTCTGGCCTCCAAGTGAACTTGTGTGGAGCAAGGGGAGTTTTTGGAAAAACAGACACAACATCCCACCTGTGTGTGCGCTCTCACAGTGACCTTCACATACCGGTACCAAGCGTTGGTTTCGTATGGGTTTCTGGGGTCTCATGACCAGTCCTCAAAGTTCTCATCGTGTGACCATCGTTTCCCACGGTCAACATTATCACTTGGTCTGTTCAGATGTGTCCATAGACTATAGCATGCTCCAACCACAACGCAGCAGAGGATCCACCTGGCATGTGGAGCCCCGTTGCTACTAAGATGACAGGAACACCGAGACATACCCCCGCCTAGCGGAGTTGGGATCGTTGTTCGCAGACTTCGCCACCGTCCCGAAATGAGGGGTCCAGCACTCCTTGTAGCTTGCATTGGCTAAGGTGAATCCAGGTGGGTCGTTCAGCGATCTTCACTGCGGAGGGGGGTAGTCAGCAAGACTTGGAATGGTCCCTCCCACCATGGCTGGCCCAGTTCTTTCTTTTGATGACCTTGATGTAGACCCAGTCTCCTGGATTGATGGGGTTGTCAACCTGTGAGGAGGAAAGATCAGGCGGCAGTAAATTTGCATTTGACACTTCCTTCAGCCTGAGGGCCCTGATCATGCTACCTATGTTCTTCATCTGATTTTTGCAACTCTTGTAGTCAATTGTAATGCCCTTTTTAACGAGGCAGATAGGAGTGTTTGAAAGAAGAGTTTGAGCACTTCCTAATGATTCCTCCTAACCAAAGACCGTTCATGACAGGGGCTTTCCCATTTATTGCCTCCTGTCTTAAAGGAGATTCCCTTATCCATGCCGTCTTCTTCCTAACACGTTCGCACCCACACAGGTTGTGCACATAAACGCACACACACCGAGCGCGCACCCAAGGCTCAGACAAACGACAACAGCCTGACACAACTTTACAGAGATTACGCACGAACACAGAACACAGACAAAGGGATTCTACACATCTCTCATGTAGCTTCTTTTGATAGAACCTCCTATTGGTAACTGTATAGCGGACTGTTCTGCATATAATCCCTTACTCAACTCCCTTGCTTCTACTTTTCCATGTCGGTGCAGTCGTAAGTGATCCCTATTGCAGTCATTGTCTTGTTAACTGTCGCCTTGTGCGACTCCTATTCATGATTGTGTGAAAGTAAAAAATTTAACGTATCCAACATTCTGACCACCCAAACTCCAGTGTGGTGCAACGAATTTACTATTTTATTGAGTAGGTACATTGAGCAACCTAGCTTCCTCTTGACTGAATTCACTTTAGTCCAAATGTCCTATTCTAAAATGTATCTAACTCAATTTTTACTTCTTATGCCTGATGAGCCAAAACATCAGATCTCGCTCTTGTTTCTCTCCGTTTTAGCCTATTTGTTTTGTCCAATCTGTTCAATCTCTGACCATGATGCTTCTCTCTGTAGCTCTACGCATTATTAAATTTTTATCAAATCTCCTCAGTTCTGTCAAACTCAGTGCACAATGAAGCTCCTGTCCACTTTGACTCAAGCCCCACCAAGTTTAGCCACGCCACAGCAAGGAGCGCGATTTGGCCGTCGGCCACTTCATGTCTTCTGCTGCAAGTTGGTGTTCTTTTGTTGTTGCTTCGGAGCCAACCCATCCATCACTCTCGACTGAGTCCATTGTTCAAATGAGTCCATTTTCAACATTGTGAGTTCCTCCGCTTCTCACTGTCTTTTCTCGTCCCCGAGGATGTCGTCTTTCTTCCAGAGTGTACTTGTCCCCCTACAAGTACAACAACAGTTTGTCCTTGCCAAAGGTCAAAGGTGCCTCAAAGCCAGGCACCGTTTTGTAGACGTCCATGGCTGCAGGCAGAGTCTCGGGATCAAGTTTCAGGGATCCTGGCACTGAGAGTGACAGACTGGGACATCAAACTTGTAACCAAATGTAGCTGCTGCCATCAATTCGCTAGTAACGTTTGTTTACCAAACTTCAAATTCTCCTAGTAACAGCCATCTCGTCTTTATATTGTAAGTCATGTAACTCATCCTATTTTTGAGCTACGTTTCGTCTATAGTTCCAACTTAATGGAACAGTACATTGTCTTCAGTATCATTATTCAAAATTAACTCAACGAGGTCTGCGTTCCACATCTAGCCCTGATCTATGTCTTGACCTCTCAAACGTTATTACCTGTGTAAATTACCTTGCTCAAAAATGTGACTTAGAATATGGTGTTGTGAATTTCCAATCTCCCTGATCAAATTGGATCCCGCTTCTTAGTTCTTCTTTCTCATGCTCCTGTTAGCCTGCAATTGTCCAAATCAATAATGTTGTTGTCTTTCTTTCGAACCTCTAAATCTCTCGTGTTGCTAACCTATCTACACCAGGAAGGGTCTTAAAGAAAGGACCAACAGATTACTCCCAATATCTCCTCATTATTTATGAGTTAGCCTCCCTTTCCTCACTCGGGTGCATATCTTGTCAGTTGTTAATGGAAACCAGATGTCTCGTGCCAATGAGATCATGGACTAAGGCCCAAACAATCCCGCACGAACCTGACCCGAAACATGACCCGGTCACACTTAGGCTTACTAGTGAGATATACATTGCATGATACCAGAATAGAAATTTACCACAGTATGACACCAAATGTATTAGAAAATCCATATGTCGTATAGGTTTGTATTATTACTATCTTCCACTATCTGTCCTATTCACTCCCTCCTTCTGAGGCTTGGCAACGCCCATGCCTCACACCTTGTTCTTTACTACATATGATTCCATCATTTAATTTGACTTTCTTTCCAAAACGCTTCTCGATTTGCCAGTTCACACATCTTCTGCATGTGTTACTGGTTCTCCAGTTTTTTCTCTAGTTAATCATTAATCCAAAAGCTATGTTTTTCATTTTAGCATTCAACTTACTCAAAACCACTCTTTCAGCAAAGTCGCTCTACTAATTTTCCATAGTAGTAGTCGCCAACAGCTTCAACCATTCAACCTGTATTTTTCCTATCATTCAAGGCAATCATTCATCAATGCTCATTTGCATCTCACACACAGTCTCCAAAAAGGAGTCTTTCCATCACATTGGTCTCAATTCATCCAAGCTCACCACACAACATTCATATATCATTTTCAACTCAAGGTTCCTGATAGAACAATCCACCAATCCAAAAAAAACTCAACTCATAAAAACTACTGGCAAATTAATCTGAATTTTTCTTTGCTTTTAGATTTAACGAACTCAATTTCTCAGATTTAGCTCGCATATAGCAGTTTGTATAATTTTATAACACCATCAATCAATTATTCCTATTAAATGTAGCATTGCAATGTCTTAAATTCACAATTTTGCTTCTTCCAATTCCTGAAAGCATGTTCTGTCGTTTTTTTTTTTCAAATTTCTCATGAGGGCTCGACACTTAACATGCACTAGTGTGAATCGATTTCTGCTCGCAAACACATTTTTCTCTTTTCCTCTCATTTTTATCTTTCCAAATCGTTTCCGTTCTGCGGTGCAAATTGGATAGACCACAGTCTAGCAAATTTCTTTACACTAAAAGTTTAGCCAATCTTCATCATTTTAACACACATGCACAGCTCTCGCGCGCGTAGGGCAGGTCCCAGCACCAATGATTCGCCACAGGCTGGCCATTTCCTGTGGTCGATCATGAGCTGGTCCCTCCCACGTACACGAGGACAGTACATTCTAATTTTTCATTTATCTTCTAGAAGCAAGTTGCATTTATTTACCACTTGATTTGCAAATTTTAACTTTAGTGTTACACACACAATTTGATCTCTGGTCATTTGTCATTGGGCATACAAACAGCATTGTCATACTTCTTGCATGGACAGGAGCTCTAATAATCCAAAAAATGTTCCAATAATCCAGTGCTTCTCAATTATTTTCTGTTACGCCCCCCCTTAGCAAGAAGAAAACTATTCGCGCCCCCCCCTCCCCACCGTGACTATCCTAACTTGTCTTGTAAGTCGTAAAATGTTGCACTGTCTCAAACGTCACAGAAGTAACAATGAGAGCGCCACTGCCCCCTGCTGGGAAGATGCGCAATTACACTTTATTCGAGTACTGCAAAAAAAAAGCCTGTTCCCCAGGGTCACACGCGCCCCCCCAGGTATAGCACGGCGCCCCCCAAGGGGGGCGCGCCCCACTATTTGAGAAGCACTGCAATAATCTGACAATGACATGTTTTGCTGTCATATGGGCATCTATTCTTTCTTTCTCTGTATTAGCATGAGGGGTCAAAGGAGAGGAAGCTTGTCATGCTGTAAATGTGATTTTTCCTCTGCCTCTTCCTCTGCCCCTTGACTGGCACCGTTTTTTTTCTAAAACACTCTATTGACCAGTGTCCACGTTTCCCACAGTTCCAACAGTTGTCAGAATCTGATGGGGGTTTTGAATTATATGGTGGCCTTCGGCCTTGTTGGTCTCTCTCTCTTCCTCTCCCCTTTGGGAACTTTGGAAGAAGATCGTTGTATCTTCATTTAGATCATTATCATCATCTAGATGAAATACATCAGAACATTTGCCTTTTTGGATAACTTTTTCAGCATGCCTGTCCCACTGCATAGTTGTTGTATACAAGTTTTGCACACGAGCGGAATGCCTCTCTTGCCCTTCTGCTTGAGCTGCGGCTGGAGCCGTGGCCGGGACAGTGCGCCTGCGCACTGTGGCCTCATTGTCTTCTGGCCTGACAAACATAGTCGCAGCACTTTTCAACTTTCTGTCTTTTGTCTTTTGGATTTATTCTCTTCTCTCTTGTGAAGCTTTCAACCACAGTCTAGCACAATTCAACTCTCTCTCTTTTCTTTTTCCACTTCAGCATGTATTACATACAATCAAGAAATCTACTCGCCATGAACTCATCTCCTTCAAGAGCTAGAGATTTATCGTTCCTTTTTCTCATCTTAATTTTAGTTTTTCCAGTGTTTTTTTTTTTCAATCTCTTTTTATTTTCTTTGAGGATCCTCAATGCAGGTTTAAATTGACCTTCTAACAAATTACTAGCCTGTGTTATTGCCGTCGATCAATGCTAGAACTGCTTTTTGGTCAATTTATCCTACCAGTCACACATTCAACCACACAAATTTCTTATCCCTGCCTACGCGAAGTCCTCTTTTAAAAATAAAAGAGCTGCTTCATCCGGATGGGGGACTCTACAACACCCCTTTCTTTCCTGGGAACTGAAGACAACTGTCCAGTTACCCAGCCCTGCCAACGGGAAGTTGTCCCCTTAGAACAGTGGTTGTCAAATGAGGGTACACGGAGGTACGTGAGATTTTACAAAAATATATAAAACAGTTTGAAAACCACTGCTCCAGAAGAGCCACTTCATCCGGAGGGGGGACTCTACAACACCCCCTCCTTCCACAAGACTTCTTATCAATTGAGAAAAAAAACAGTTTTTTTTCTTAGCCCGTTCTTTCCACTGGGACGAGAATCCCAGCTGTTTCTTAGCTTGGAAAAACCAAAGCCGTATCTCGTGCACCTTTAATTTTTTACGCGTTTCATAGCTCGAACAAATCAAAGCCGTATCTCATAGCTCGGACAAACCAAAGCCGTACCTCATAGCTCGGACAAACCAAAGCCGTATCTCATAGCTCGGACAAACCAAAGCCGTATCAGCGTTTTTTTAAAATTTATTTTTTATTTTTTAACTTACGTGTCTCCTGGTTCGTTGCATTGCCGGGTCCCGTCAAACCACCTCTGTCAGACGAAGGCAGACCTAAGATGCTGGCCCAGCGAAGAAGTTCTCTTCCCAGGACTTTCTTTTCCAGGTCCTCCTAATGGACGCTGGCTTGTCGACAATGCAGCACGTCTTCCTCCGTCAGCCAGATGGCGGGTATGAGGGTCCCGGGTTTCGGCACCAAAATGTTAGAGTGGTGTTCACTCTAACTTATTTTGCAAGAACCACACGGAGACAAGTTAGTCGTTTTGGGCACCTGCAGGCGGAGAGTTCACTCGTCGCTGTGTTTACAGCGATGGTCGAATGAAGTCTGACTCTCGCTTCCCACAAGAGCATCTTTATTAAGAGAAAAAGGGTGGGGGTGATAGTAGACTGAATAGACAAGTTAAAAAGCCCTTGACCTCTAGATTAGCAGAGCAGGGGATGTTTTACGACATTGTGTAGGATGGAACAAGCTAGGTTATTTATTACTGGTTACATACATTCCAACATAATCATAGATCAAGATAGTTTGGAAAACCCTGACAACATCCATTGCAACATGCAGAAATTGGGCAAACAGACACAAGCGGGAATTGAGGCAGTGCACGAACAGCTAGCCGCGCCTGCTCTAATGTCAATCCAGAACCGCAATGCTCTTGTTATGTTGTTGTCTGAGAAAGGAAGGGTCTGCGCAATGTTCAGAGAACAATGCTGCACCTTCATCCAGAACGACACCGCCCCTGATGGCGATTGCAAGCCAACAATCCCTCAACACGAGGATGAAAGAGCACTACAAGTGGATGACTGCTTTTGGGAAGTATAAAGCCCTTGTGTCCTCAATTACTGCTTGTGTGGATGTTGTTGTATTCCATGTCTGCGTGCTCTGTTTAATCGTCTCATCACTACAGCAATATCGCCCATGGAAGACAAGATAACCCCGGGTATGCCTAATGTCTGAACGCCAGCATGTTGATGATAACGATGATGATGATGCAATTTTTGCACTTGAATTTACAGACTTTTTCCCAGATCTGTGTGTTTCCGAATGATGATGTCGCAACATTTATCCTTTTTGGTGGAAACATATTTGTGCTCATACTTGTGATCCGACAACTGAAAATCAAGAGAAGTGTTTGTTTTTGGTAATGTAAAAACTGAGCAAATATGTGATAAACACGGAGGAAATGTTGGAATAATTTCAGTGAAGCCTTGGCCTGCCAGACCTGGAGGCCTTGTCTTTACGAGTTTATGACCTTTTATCTAGGTTCTTCCTCTTTAGTGACAGGGATGTCCTTTGATCCCTGTCAGCCATATGTATCCTTCCTGTCCTTATGTTGTCTGTGTGTTTTTGTTCCTGTAAGAGGCCTTCACTAACAATGAGCAGAGTTTATTTGCATAGACGAATTGTTCTTATTTGGTTCAAAGTGTGGTGAATTTTTATTCTGGTATCATGCAATGTAAGCCTAAGTGTGACCGGGTCATGTTCGGGTCAGGTTCGTGTGGGATTGTTTGGGGCTTGGTCCAGGAAGGTAGACTCATTGGCGCCAGACACATCTGGTTTCCATTAACAACTGCTAAGATACACACCATGTAGAGATAGGGAGGCAGGCTGCGGGGTCATAGGTCAGCCAACAGCCCCATGTGCGCGCTCCCGCGTGGAGGGAAGCGCAAGAGTATAAGGTTTAGGGCGAGAGTAGACAAAGGGACTCGACATCTTGGCTAGGGCGCGAGACACCTCTCTCTGATCGGTTGAATAAAATCTTTCCCCAATCAGCCATGTGTGACTGAAGTTTTCCTTCCCTAAGCCAGCCACTTTTTCACCATTTTGTTTGGAAGACCAGCTGACCATCGAAGAGAACTCACCACAAAAGAAACTTCAGTCCTTTTAGTTAACTGTAGGTTTGGTTCATAGATTGTTGTTCGTCAGAACTCTTTTTCTTTGTCAAGTGTTATATACAGTTTGAAGTAGTTGCATACAAGTTATCCCATATTTACTCAATGTTTGTTTAAGTGTTTAGGACAAGTTACTCATTATTATTGTGTGTTAATTTACCAAGTAGATAAAGTTAGCAAAGGTTTAGTTGCATTGTTCCACAGGAAAGCGGCAATTCATGTTATTTGATCACACTCGAGGACGGGTCAGCCAACCATGGGAGAAGAACAGCTGATTGAGGAAAGAGGACAAATTCTGCGGGCGTCACGGGCTGACAATGAAGTGCTAATTCACACCACACTACATTCCTTAGCTAATCAGCGTTGCTACAGACAGAATCTCCCCTCCCTTTAGTATAGCAACGCCTCTGTAACCAGGGCAACCAAAACATGGAAAAGAGGACCACGTGAAGTAAGGACTCAGAATTGATGGAGATACGTGGTATCATCTGTCCCAGTGCGCCCCAGTGAAGGGTTCCTGCAAGGAACAAGATCCGCCATCGACAGCGTCCCCGCCCCCAGTTCAAACAGAGGCAGAATAATCCTCTTCCCCCTTGGTGGCCAGGTAGTCCACCCTGAACCACTGAACGACCACGCGGCAGATATTTCCAAGTTCTCCCCGGACAAGGCAGAGCTGCGAAGGGGATGAGAATTGTGCTCGCCCTCCACCAGTGGGCGTGCCAAGCCTCCAACGGCTGAACAATCACAAGCAATTTTTATCTTGAACTGCTGTTATTGATAACATTCCGGTCGCCTAAAGCAGAAGTTTTTCCTTACTTTTCCTGCAAAATAATATCTAGCCGCACTGGAAATTATTGCTGTCATTGTATTCTCTTACTTATTTGATTGATCGGGATTGACATAATCATATGATAAAACAGGAGGGATATGTTAGGGTTTACAGATTATCTTCATTGTATGATTATGTTGGAATGTAATAATTTACCTAGCTTGTCCTGTCTTAACAAAAGTAGTCGAACAAAGTGCTAAGATCTTTTCAACTGATTGACTAGCTGCAGAGGAAGCAATCAAAGTTGCTTTGTTTACAGAACGTCGTAAAAGGCCCCCTGCTATGCTTTGATCAGCAGGGAAGCGGCTTCACCCCATCCTGTGTTCCCACACCCCCACTTTCAACCCCACTCTGTTTCTCCCAATAAATATGCACCTGATGAGGCCTGAGTCAGACTTCATTCGATCATCGCTGTAAGCACAGCGACGAATGGACTCTCCACCTGCCAGGTGTCTAAAACAACTAACTCCAGTGTGGTTCTTGCAAAATAAGTTTTGCCACCCTAACAACAGCATTCTTGTCATTCGCGCGCTGAGCTTTCAGATACAGTTTTACGGTAAAGCCACCCACAAACCTTCGCCTGGAATCCTTCTATTAAAATGAGTCGTCCAAGGAAAAGCAGGGTGGACACAGTGCCGAGTGTTTAAAAAAGAGTGGCCAATTTGGCTCGACGTACGCGACGTGACGTTCAGCCACATCAACATAAACCCGTCACAAATCGAGGTAAACGGACCAACACCTCGCATCTCTCCTAAGAATTGCCACAACAAATTTTATTCCAGACTATGATGCACTTGCAAAAAAAGTGAGACCAACAACACGGTTCTCACTGAAAATAAAGGAGTTTCTCAAGTTTGTTGCATTTTGAATATAATTTGTACAAAGAGCAGGGATTGAAACTAATGACCATTCTCATTTTCAAACAATGCAGGAATCTCAAGGACATTGCTGCACCACCTGTTTGCGACCAATCTCAACTTTTAATGTTCTTAAGACCGACTTTAAGGAAGTGTTCCCGTTTCCTCACCTCTGTCACCAGGTGAGTTAAAGCTCTGCTCTCATTTCACTTTCATTTTCACCGTGTTGCCGTTTTGATTTCTTTATTACTTTATTTAGATGTATTCTTGCACTGATTCTTCAAGATGATGTTTGATGTGATTTTGCCTCGTAAGATGAACATTTTTCATAAATCTGACCTGCAGGCGCTGAAGTGATGGAAACTGGTATTCCTAATAACAAGATTCAAGAGATTCAAGATTCAAGAGTTTTTTATTCGCCATGTTTGAGCGTGCCAAACAAGGAATTTGACTTCGGTAGAAACACCCCCTCTGTTCAACATTTAGGTGACTAACAACATTCAGGACATGTGAATAATGGCAAAAAACAGTGTAGACAAATTCAAAAAGGTGTGAGGAGCAGGATGTTATTGCACAGTAATGTCTCTGAGACTCTATGAGTGGTGTGAGTTCATCAGAGCAACAGCCTGGGGGAAGAAGCTGTCTCTGTGTCTGCTGGTTTTGGCGTACCGAGCTCTATAACGCCGTCCGGAGGGGAGTAGTTCAAACAGACTGCAACCCGGGTGAGAAGGGTCTGTAGAGATGTTCCTTGCCCGATTCCTGGTCCTGGACAGGTACAAGTCTTGGATAGATGGGAGGTTGATTCCAATGATCTTTTCTGCAGTTCTGATTGTCCGTTGTAGTCTGTGCTTGTCTTGTTTGGAGGCCGATCCGAACCAGACAGTGATGGAGGTGCAGAGGACAGACTGGATGATGGCAGTGTAGAAGGTCTTCAGAAGCTCTCGCGGCAGGTTGAACTTCTTGAGCTGTCTCAGGAAGTACAGCCTCTGCTGGGCCTTCTTCCGGACAGAGTCTATGTGGCCGGTCCATTTCAGGTCCCGAGAGATTGTGGTTCCCAGGAACTTGAAGGTGTCTGTGGAAAGAATAGTATTACTGCGGATAGTGAGGGGTAAAAGTGGCGAAGGGTCTCGCCTGAAATCCACTGTCATCTCCACGGTCTTGAGCGGGTTCAGCTCCAGATGGTTTTGACTGCACCAGTGGACCAGCCGCTCCACCTCCTGTCTGTACGCAGTCTCATCACCGTCCTAGATCAGTCCGATGAGAGTGGTGTCGTCTGCATACTTCAGGAGCTTCACAGGGGAGTCACCTGAGGAGAAATCATTGGTGTAGAGGGAGAAGAGCAGTGGGGATAGGACGCAACCCTGAGGGGCTCCAGTGTTGGTGGTCCGGGTATCAGATGTGATGCCCCCCAGCCTCACACGCTGTCTCCTGTTGGTCAGGAAGCTGGTGATCCACTGACAGGTGGAGGCAGGCACCGCAAGCTGGATGAGCTTCTGTTGGAGGATGTCAGGGGCGATGGTGTTGAACGCCGAGCTGAAGTCCACGAACAGGATCCTGGCGTACGTTCCAGGGGTGTCCAGGTGGTGCAGGATGTAGTGCAGTCCCATGTTGACCGCATCATCCACTGACCTGTTTGCCCGGTAGGCAAACTGGAGGGGGTCAAGCAGGGGGCCCGTGACCTCCTTCAGGTGGTTCAGCACTAACCTCTCGAACGATTTCATGACCACAGATGTCAGTGCGACGGGTCTATAGTCATTCAGACCTGTGATGGCGGGCTTCTTGGCTACTGGAACGATGGTGGATCTCTTGAAGCACGAGGGCACCTCACACAGCTCCAGAGAACGGTTGAAGATCCGTGCAAAGGTGGGCGCCAGCTGCTC
Organism: Syngnathus typhle; assembly: GCF_033458585.1. Lineage (NCBI taxonomy): Eukaryota > Metazoa > Chordata > Actinopteri > Syngnathiformes > Syngnathidae > Syngnathus > Syngnathus typhle. The sequence continues at coordinate 1,626,175 of NC_083738.1, read as the reverse complement.
AGCGCAGACTTTCAAGCAGGAAGGTGACACGCCGTCTGGGCCCGGTGCCTTCCTGGTCTTTTGTCTCCGGAACATCTGGCGCACTTCCTCCTCGCGGACCTGGAGTGCGGGCGCGGCCTCTGCAAGAGAGTGAGTGGGTGACAACGATGATAGAGGTGTGGACGGAGCAGTTGTGGGGAGAGGTGAGTATGTAGATTGTGTTGCAGGAGGTCCCGTTGTGTGGGAGGACCGATCAAACCTGCAGTAGAACTTGTTTAGCTGGTTAGCAAGTCTTGGGCTCTCTACAGGACGGGTGGTTCGTTTCTTGTAGCCCGTGATGCTCTGCAGACCTTTCCACACCGTTGAGGGATCAGGATTGGCAGAGAGGTGTCTCTTCAGGTTCTCCCCGTAACACCTCCTGGCTTTCCTGACCTCTCGGTTCAGCGTGTTTCTGGTCTGCCTGAACAGCTCGCGGTCGCTGCTCCTGTAGGCCTCCTCCTTGACTTTGCGCAGCCTCCTGAGGTTCGGTGTAAACCAAGGTTTGTCGTTGTTGTACGTGCAGAAGGTCTTAGTCTGCACACACAGATCCTCACAAAAACTGATGTATGATGTGACAGTGTCAGTGAGTTCATGCAAGTCTGAAGTTGCAGCTTCGAAAGCTCCCCAATCGGTGCAGTCAAAGCAGGCTTGGAGGTCCTGCCTTGACTCCACTGTCCACTTCCTCACAGTCCTCACCACAGGCTTAGAAGTTTTTAGTTTCTGCCTGTAGGCCGGGATCAGATGAACTAGACAGTGGTCCGATAGTCCTAAAGCTGCCCGAGCCGCAGAGTGGTATGCATCCTTGATCACGGTGTAGCAGTGGTCCAGAGTCTGTGCCCCTCTGGTGGGACACGTTACGTGCTGTCTGTATCTGGGGAGTTCGTGTGCGAGGTTCGCCCTGTTAAGATCACCTAGAACAATGATCAGTGAGTTTGGTAGAAGTTTCTCCATGTCTGTTACCTGGTCAGCCAGCATCTGCGTGGCTTCACTCGCACGTGCGTGTGGTGGAATGTAAACAGCCGCCATGACGATCGAGGAGAACTCCCGTGGTGAATAGAACGGCCGGCAGTTTATGAAAAGTGTTTCTAGGAGAGGGCTGCAAAACTCTTTCAACACCGTGACATCAGTACACCAACGTTCATTAATGTAGAAACAGACACCACCTCCCTTTGTAGTCAGTGTTGTATTTAATGAGAATCACTGATAGCAGTTTTTTGGTGGAATATTTTTTAATGCTGGCAATAAATGTATTTGTTTTCAAAAAGCTTTTTTTCAATATCTATGCTTTACTACCTACTAAAGACCAAAACCTTTATGCAATGACCTTTACATGTCGTTTATATTGCTTCACACAAACACTGCATCCATCTGCTCCTGGTTTGGCCCCCTCGGTCAAAATTTAGAACCCAATTCGGCCCGCAAGTCAAAAGATTTGCCCACCACTGGTCTGTATTATTTGTACTGTGTCCTCTCGCATCCAATGCAGACTGGTCATCCTGGAAGAGGGATCCTCCCAGTTGTGGTCTCTTCTCAAGGTTTCTCATTTACCTTAGTAGAAGTTTTAAGTTTTTCCTTGCCCTCCCGGGAGTTTAAGATCAGGGGATGTTTGAGAATAATTGTCAATTTTTGCACATGTCCTGAATGTTGTTAGCTACCTAAATGTTGTGCAGAGAACGAGATGTACTGGAGTCAAATTCCTTGTTTGGCATGCTCAAACTTGGCAATAGAAATGTATTTGATTTGATTGATTTGATTTGACAGCACAGAGACCAAGTGGGCAAGCAGGGAAGCTAGAGAAGGTAGCAGGAGCAGAGAAAGAAGAGTCCGCTATTGTTCGGAACCAAGCTTAAAAATCTGGACTTGTGTGTATGCTTGTTTTGCACATGCCTGTGATATAGTAAACACGTTCTTGACAATGATTGTCAGTCAGTGGTGCTCCACCACCTAAACCAGTGCTTCTCAATTATTTTCTGTTACGCCCCCACCTAGGAAGAAGAAAACTATTCGCGCCCCCCACTCCCCACCGTGACTATCCATCTCTGCATAACATTTTATCCTTATTAACATTAAAGAAAAAAAGAAAGACATATGGTCAAACTTATAAAGAATAACTTTATCAAATCGTGTTTTAAGTCTGCAACAGAAAAGATTTTAAGTGCATCAATGCCTGAAATTAAAAATAAATAAATCCTTGTTTAAACTGTAAACATGTTTGACCAACTAATTGCACCATTGCAAAATTAAATCAAATCAATAAATAATATTCTCCAACTGTACTCACAGTGAAGCCAAGCGCTAAATACGCTTCGTCGATAGCCCCACTATTTGAGAAGCACTGACCTAAACCAAGGAATGTCGACCAGTGGTCTGCGACCCTCTAGTGGTCCCTAGTGGTATTGCAGGTGGTCCGCAAAGTCGAAAATTGAAAACAATTGTAACATTTTTAAGAATAAAATCGATTTAATATTCAGACTTGATTTATTTTCTACCTGAGCTACTCACATAAACCTCTGCAGGTTTGGAGTGCATTCTGAATATTGTAGCTTAATTGTACTTTTGGTATGTGGTAACCCTCTGCTGGTCTCGAAGCCACTTGATTGCAACTTCCATCCATTCATTTTCTATACCGCTTGTCCCCACGCGAGTCGCCGGCGTGATGGAGCCTATCCCAGCAGTGGGCGGGGGACACCTTGAATCGGTTGCCAGCCAATTGCAGGGCACACAGAGCCGAACATCCATCTGCACTCGCACTCACCCCCTAGAGCAGACATGGGCAAACTACGGCCCGCAGACCACATCAGGCCCACGGGGCCGTTTAATCTGGCCCGCCAAACCTGAAAAAATTGTATTATTAAACTTTTTTTTGGGGTCATTTTCCCTGCAATGACTGTGTTTCCCCAGTAGATGGGTAAACGCCCTCCCGCGCATTTACTCCCGGAAGCCGTGTCAGAAAGCTCAGTGCACACTCACAATTGCGCGTACGTAGTCAGTAATACAGACCTGGCGCACTCCGCACTCTATTTCTATCAGTGCTGAATTTTAAGTGTGGGCTGTGACGTCAGCATTGTCGTAATTCACGCACTGAGCTTTCAAATATAGTTTTACGCTAAAGCCACCCACATACCTTCCCCTGGAATCCTTCCATTAAAATGAGTGGCCCAAGGAAAAAAAGTGGACAGAGTGCCGAGTGTTTAAAAAAAGAGCTTTTTTTTGTCCTGGGCCAGACATGGGGTGAAATGCGTGGGAAATTTGTATGTAGGGGGCAGTTTTGCAACTTGAGAACAACTAATTACGAAATTTAACTTATCTGGTACTCAATTTTTTCAATATCTCCAAGTTCAAGATTTTGTTCGAGTTCAGTTTTCATCATTCCCCCTACAACCGGATTCCAGTCCCCTGGATGACTGTTTGACATTAAATCTGCAACAATCGGGTGGTCTGTCCCAACTGTATAGAATGATTTGTAATATTAATCGCCCGCCACTCCATCATTTGAAGACCCAGTGGGAAGGAGATCTGAGTTTGAACATCTCTGATGAGATTTGGCGAAAGGCTATCAGTAAGATATATAGTACATCTATTTGTGTCAGACATAGGCCAATACAGTTTAAAGTATTTAATCGATTACATTATTCACGGACTAAATTGGCTAAAATGATTCCAAGTGTGGACCCTACTTGTACCCGCTGTAAGCAAGCTGAGGCATCCTTAGGGCACATGTTCTGGTCATGCCCAAAATTACATACATTTTGGTCTAGAATTTTTGACACATTCTCCTACATCTGTAAGAGACGAATTGACCCAGATCCAGTCACGGCAGTATTTGGGGTTGTACAGACAAAAGGAGTCTCGGAGGCTCAGTCTCAGATGATGGCGTTTTCCTCATTACTCGCTTGACGTTTGGTTCTTATGTGTTGGAAATCTCCATTGCCCCCTAGGCACTCTCGCTGGGTGAGTGAGACCATGTCCTTCCACAAAACTTTTAGAACCACAATTCAGAAGGAGAATTTCAGAACTGTATGGGAACCTTTTCTGGATTATTATGATGATGAGTTTGATTCAAACTTATTGGAGTAATAGCCCACTCTCAATCCCCCCCCCCGTATTTCCCTTTTCTCTCTTAGTTTTCTTTTTTTTTAAATTTATTTATTTATTATTAATTTTTTATTTTTATTTTTTTTTATTAATTAGGTAATATTTGTTATTACTTGGCTGTTAACAATGAGGTGTTTTGTATGGGTGAAATGCTTGTTTAGTAGGCTGTATGCAAGGCAATGTTGGTTTCCATGCAGATTGTTCCAGAACATATGCCGTTGTCATTTCTGTGTGAAAACTAATAAAAACAATTTGAAATAAATAAAAAAAGAGTGGACAATTTGGCTCGACTTACGTGTGTGAGCAGATGTTCAGCCACATGAACATAAACAAAGCCTCATCACAGACGATTCGGTGAACGATTCTTTTGAACAAAACTTTTGAGTGAACTGATTCTAAAGATTCAGTTCACTTAAAAAAACTGGAACGCACAATACTATTTTGAAATAAACTGAAAGTTGTGCAAATTTTCGTTGAAGTTGTCATGATTTGTCCCCGGTCGCGTCTATGTTGTCATTGTTTTGTCCGTATGTCCATGGATCATGTCAGTGTGCTTCTCTCATGTCTTGTCCCCAGTTTTGCTAGGTTGCCAAGGTTTCTGTTCGCGTCGCCCCACCCTTCCTGTGTCACCTCAATCAATGTAACCGCGTTCACCTGCCTCGTGTTTTGTGTTTTGTATTTAAGTCCTGTCTGCCCCTCGCTCACTGTCGGATCATTGCTTGTCAGTTGTTGCATGTGTTGTTGTCGTCAGGTCCTATTGTTTTCTTGTCTCACGTCCTGGTCAGTCAGTCTAGTTATAGTTGTGTTAACGGCATGATGTCTTTTTGTTTCACGTCTTTTTCAGTCAGTCTTGTTTTGTCAGTGAGATATGTTAGTGTACCAAGTATGTATTTTGATTTCTTCCAATAAACCCTGGTCCAAGCTGCACATGGTCCTGCTCCATTTCCAATCCCCTCCGAAGCCTGACAGAATGATCCGACCACTACAACGACCAGCGCTTGGACCTCCCTCCACCATCAGCTCCCACGGGGACACCCGATCCACGTCCATCGTCCGAGAAGGTTCCAGCGCCATCGGACTTCGCTCCAGCGACGCCGGACTCGCGGCCGTCATCGGAGTCCTCCCGGCGCCATCGGCTGCAAAAGTCATCGGACTTTGCTGCTGCGACGCCGGACACGCGGCCGCAATCGGAGTGCCTCCCGGCGCCATCGGCTGCGAGAATCATCGGACTTCGCTGCCGCAACGCCGGACCCGCGGCCGCCATCGGAGTGCCTCCCGGCGTCATCAGACGCGGCGGTGGAGCCATCGGGCTCCACCTCAGCGTTGCAGGACCCGCGGGCGTCGCCAGATTCGAGCCAGCTGCGCCGGACCCGCGATCGTTCATGGCCCCAACCCCACTGCTGCAGCGCGCGGTGGCTCTTGCTGCTGCGCACAGCTCCGCCTTTCAATTGCCGCTGATTGCGGTCCGGACTTTTCAAGTTTCCGCCGAGCACGGTTCCGTTCCCCGAGTTTCCGCCGAGTGCGGTTCATGTCCCCCGTGTTTGTGTGAGTGCCGCCCGAGTGCGGTTCAGGTTTGTGTGAGTTTCCGCCTGACTGAGGTTCAGGTTTGTGTGAGTTTCCGCCTGACTGCGGTTCAGGTTTGTGTGAGTTTCCGCCTGACTGCGGTTCAGGTTTGTGTGAGTTTCCGCCTGACTGCGGTTCAGGGTTGTGTGAGTTACCGCCAGAGTGCGATTCATGGTTGTGTGAGTTGCCGCCAGAATGCGGTTCAGGGTTGTGTGAGTTGCCGCCCGAGTGCGGTTCGGGTCCCCAAATTGCTGCCGATTGCGCGTCAGGCCCCCAGTGTGTGCCGCGATTGTGGCCCTGGGCCCCTGACCTCCGCTGAGTGCAGGTCTGTTCCCCAAGTTGCCGCTGAATGCGGTTGTTTCCCCAGTCGCTGCCGTGTGCCGTTCAGGCAGTTTCGAAAAGCAGTGGGGTCGTCTGGACTGGTGTGTCGCCCTGCTCCATTTCCAATCCCCTCCGAAGCCTGACAGAAGTGACTTGACCACCAACGAGCTTGAGAAACGTTAGCATTTCTCGCGTCACCGAAATCAGTTTTCTCATGTCCGGGCTCTCCCTTAGAGATAGATTGAGCGGCTCGGTCATCCGGGAGAGACTCGGAATAGAGTTGCTACTCCTCCACGTTGAGAGGAGCCAGATAAGGTGGCTCGGGCATCTCATCAGGATGCCTCCTGGACGCTTCCCTAGGGAGGTGTTCCGGGCATGTCCCACTGGTAGGAGACCCCGGGGACGACCCAGGACCCGCTGGAGAGTCTATGTCTCTCAGCTGGCTTGGGAACGCCTTGGAATGCCTTACAGTTAGGAGGGTGTGGGTTTGATTCCACCTCCGACGTTTCCTGTGTGGAGTTTGCATGTTCTCCCTGTGCCCGCGTGGGTTTTCTCCAGGCACTCCGGTTTCCTCCCACATCCCCAAAACATGCTTGATAGGGCAATTGAGCACTCCAAATTGTCCCTAGGTGTGAGTGCGAGTGTGGATGGTTGTTTGTCTCTGTGTCCCCTGCAATTTGGCTGGCAACCGGTTCAGGGTATCCCCCGCCTACTGCCCGATGACTGCTGGGATAGGCTCAACCATGCCCGCGACTCCCATGGGGACAAAGTGTTACAGAAAATGATTGATGGAATGGAGTGGCAATTCTATTGACAATTTACTGTTCATGTGTTATGCTTGAGGCAGTCCAAAAAATCCCGAACAATTTTTAAATACCGCCTGTAGAAACTGGATGTCCTCTCAGTTTAGATCTTTGAAGTTGAAGCTTTAATAACTTTCATTCACAGTTACAGCTAGTATAACATTTACTCCTCGCTCGTCCTGACGATACGACTCTGGTGGGTCTCATCACCAAGGGAGACGAGACTCAATACAGGCTGGAGGTTGACCTTCTGACCACGTGGTGCAGGGACAACAACCTCCTGCTGAACGTCGACAAGACCAAGGAGATTGTTGTGGACTTCCAGAAGGGTCACACCCAACACCTGCCGCTGACCATCGGCGGTGCTGTGGTGGAGAGAGTGAGCAGCGCCAAGTTCCTGGGGGTGCACATCAGTGAGGATCTCTCCTGGTCCACCAACACCGCATCACTGGCAAAGAAAGCCCAGCGCCGCCTGTACTTCCTGCGGACACTCAGGCGAGCGAGCGCTCCTCCGGCCGTCATGACTGCATTTTACCGCGGCACCATTGAGAGCGTCCTCTCCAGCTATATTGCTGTTTGGGGTGGCGGCTGCACTGACTACAACTTGAAGGCCCTGCAGCGCATAGTGAACACGGCTGGTAAGATTGCTGGTGCTTCGCTCCCCTCCTTGAAGGACATTTACACCTCCCATCTCACCCGCAAGGCGACCACGATTGTGAGTGATGTGAGTCACCCCGCTCACTCCTTGTTCGAGCTTCTGCCCTCTGGAAAGAGGTACAGAAGCCTGCGCTCCCGCACCACCAGACTCTCAAACAGCTTCACACTCCAGGCTGTTAGGATCCTGAACTCGCTCCCCCGTTCTGCGTAGCGTCCTGTACTTTTACTGTCTGTATGCACACTGGCTCTTATTTGTTGTGTTATCTGTTTATTTATTATTTATTATTACTCTTATTATTTATTGTTTGTGCCTTTTTGTTTATGATGTTTTTTACTTTTGCGGTATGCTTGCTGGCTCCGTTTTGCTCCTCTTATTTATTGTGTTATCTGTTTATTTATTATTTATTCATCACTCTTACTATTGATTGTTTGGATTTTTGCCTTCTTGTTTTTATATTGTGTCGCGTACTTGTATGTCTATCGTGTTACGTGTCTCGTCACCGTGGGATAGAGAAAAACGTAATTTCGGTCTCTTTGTGTGTTGTGACATGTGGAGAGATTGACAATAAAGCTGACTTTGACTTTAACACCCTCTCACTTCCTCAGTCTCTTAAATGGGTAGCGTCTAATTATCACGACACTACATCTCTCCTTTTCTTTTAAATGAAATGTCCCTCCTTAGTTTCAGCTTTACTTACCCTGACAGAATGTACAATAATGGAAATAGTGGCTCCCAAAATAGTTATATAAAATTGTGATTCCGTACTGTATTATTAATTCAAAATCAGATATACAAACATTTTAACAAATAACTAAGCTTAACATCTCTGAGCAGTACTGAACACACATTACTTTTGTCTCAATAACAAACAGAACGGTGGCGAGAATTTGTCAGTGTCTCATCACTCTATGTAGCCTTCGCTATATCTCAGTAATGAGTCTTTGAGGAGGTCGTCTGTTTACCCTCACAGGGCGTCGCCTCCTGGTTTCAAGGTTAACGTGTTCAGGATCACCTGCTTGTCCATTAACACTGTCGTCATCACAGTTATCACCGTCTCCTGTTGGGAATGGGACTTCCGGTTTGTGTTTCAGGAGTTTGAAGTCTGATCTATGTCTTGTGAGTCTGTGTTCATGTCTCTGTGCAGTGACCATTGTTTCTTTCACTGTGATGACTTTGTAGGGGTTTGGGTTGAAGGGTGTCACAAGTTTTCCTGTTTTCCTCTGTTGTATGAGGACAACTTCACCCTCCTTGAGCACAGAGTGTGATGCGTTCCTCCTTTCGTCCGCATACTTCTTCATTTTGTCCTTCTTCAATCCATCTGTCTGACGGAGATCATCATCACTGGGGGGATGAGAGATGGATGGTAGCTTTATATTTATGGGGCGACCATAGAACACCTCAGCCGGAGGCCGGTTGGTGGTATGATGAGGTGTCGCACTGTAGTTCCTGAGGAACTTGTATAGCTCTTGTTTCCACGGCTTGCCTTCCAGCGTAGCTGTGTGGATCGCTTTGGTCAGAGTCCTGTTGAATCTTTCAACTGCAGCGTTGGCCTGTGGCCAGTAGGGGGTTATCTTCCTGTGGTGGAATCCAAGGTATCTTGCAAAGTCTGAAAAGTCCTTGCTTGAGAATGGGGGCCCATTATCGCTTTTCACCACTTTTGGAATTCCCACTGTCGAAAAGATTTTGTCCATGACAGGGATGAGTTTGCATGCCGATGTGGATGGCATAATCTCCACAAAGGGAAATCTCGAATACTCATCTATGAGGACTAACAGGTAGTCACCTGAAGGAAAGGGCCCACAGAAGTCCACCCCAACATCCTCCCAAGGCCCCTGTGGGAGTTCAGACATTTGCAGCAGTTGATGGTCAGTCTTGGGTGTGGATGATTGACAAGGAAGGCAGCGGGATATCAGTTCCTCGGTTTGTTTGTCTATCTTCGGAAACCAGACTCTCTCTCGGAGTAGCTGCTTAGTTTTGACAATGCCTTGATGTCCCTCATGAGCAAGTGCGAGTGCTCTGGATTGCAGGGTCACAGGCATGACGAGTCTGGTGCTCTTAAGAACGAGGCTGCCTCCATCCACAGTCGTAAGTTCTTCCCTAATGTTGTAAAATGTTCTCCGAGTTGATTGATCAAATTGTGTGGCGTTGTCACGTAGGCCGTCCCAGTTACCTGAGTGAATAATTCTTACAACATGTTGTAACAGTGGATCACCTCGAGTCTCTCGTTTCACTTCTTCCAGTGTCATCGCTTTGGGTACCGCATGCGCAGCAATGAAAGAGACATGCATTTCAGTGTCCACGTCATCTGTGATACTGGGCGTGTGAAGCGTTTGTGGATGGCGTGACATGTAGTCTGCCGGGTTTGATTTTCCAGGTTTGTGAACAACTTCAAACTTGTAAGGTTGCAGTCTGAGGGCCCACCTTTCTATCCGAGCGGGAGGCTTGGACTTTGGGTTGTTGAAGATGAGCTCCAGCGGTTTGTGGTCTGTGATCATAACAAATTCAGCTCCATATAGGTATAAATGAAAATGCTCACAACTCCAAACAATAGCCAGCGCCTCTCGTTCGGTTTGGGAGAATCGCTGTTCCTCTGGGGTCAGAGCCCTACTTGCATAGGCTACAACGTACGTTTTGTTGTCCACCCTGTCAGTCTGTGCCAGGATTGCACCGAGACCAACTGGACTTACGTCCAAAATGACCTTTGTTCTTCTCTCGGGGTGAAAGTAGCTCATGACCGGATTGCTGATCAGCCTGTCTTTTAGTCGATTAAGGGCCTCCGTATGTTCCATTTTCCATGACCACTCTGTGTCCTTCTTTGTGAGCTCGCGCAGCGGTTGGGTAATTGAGGAGAAGTCCGGATGAAACGAGCGCTGTAGTTAGCCATCCCCAGTAGGCTGCGGCGCTCACTCGGATCCTGAGGAAGTGGCATGTGTGTGATGGCTTGTATTTTCTTCGGGTCAGGTGAGATACCGTCTTTTGAGAAGTAGCCATAAAATTCCAGAGACGTCTTGTGGAACTCACACTTATCTCTGTTAATTGTGAGATTGTTTTCATGGAGTCTTTTGAAGACTTCTTCCAGGGAGCGGTCATGCTCTGCAGGGGTGGTTCCAAAAATGATGATGTCGTCGCTGAAATTTCGGACTCCCTGTATTCCATGGAGCACATTTTGGATCGTGTGTTGGAAGACCTCTGCTGCTGAAGAGATTCCAAAAATGAGGCGTATGTACCGTCTCAGTCCAACATGCGTTGAGAATGTAGTGATGTATCTGGACTCAGGTGCTAGTTCAAGTTGGTGATATCTTGCATTGAGGTCCAGCTTCGAGAACATGGTGGCGCCGTTGAGATCATGCACGATGTCATCTACCGTAGGTGATATGTGTCTCTCCCTTTGGACAGCTTTATTAGGCAGGCGCATGTCTATGCAGAGGCGTAGTCTCTCAGGGTTTTTTGGTTTCGGTGATGCCACGATGGGTGACACCCACGATGTTGGGCCTTCTACTTTTTCGATTATGCCTTGGTCCTCCAAGCTTTGTAATTCCTCCTCTACTTTCCTTCCTCATGTGAAAGGGAATACGACGGTGGGGCTGAACAACTGGTTGCACACTCCGGTCTATGTGCAATTTGACTTGGAAGTTTTTAAGTTTCCCCACGCTCGAGGTGAGACTTGGATATTGCAGGAGCAGCTGAACTGCTTTAGACATGTCCTGTGGCACGGTTTGATTGGAGAGCACCACGTGTATGAGACCTAGTTTAGTTGCAGTGTCATGGCCCAGCAGTGAGCCGTGGTCTCCATCAACAACGTAGAATGCTGCCTGAGCTGTTCTCCCATTGGCAGAGACTGTTGTGGTGACCTTACCATGAAGGGAAAGGGGAACATTTGTACCATAAGGGTATATCCTTTTGCTTGACTGCTCCAGTTTGAGTTTTGTTTTCAACGCGCCGTAGGCTCTTCCATCCAGATCAGCTGAGGCTCCCGAATCAACAAGAACATCAATGTATTCACCAGCTATCATGACTGACCTCACTGGTGGTTTTCTCCCCTCCGCAGCTTTAGTGACAAAGATGTATTCATCATCCGTGCTCGAGGCATCAGCCGCTAGATGACTGATGGGAGTGGTGTCAGCACCGTCAGCAACAATAGTTTGAATTTGTCTGTGCCTGTTAGGCCACGACACCCCTTGTGTGCTCTGTGTCGGTTTCATTTTCTGTCCATGTTGACGGTGTTTCACCTTCATGCCAGGGTCGGAGAGACAGCAGCGGGCGTAGTGGTTGAATTTTCCACATGTCCGACACTGTAGACCTTTCGCTGGACATGTCGCCTGACCACCCTGATGAGGAAACACACCTCCACAATTCCTACATTTCATCTTTGGCTAATTTCTACGGTCCACGTTTTCCATACGGTGTTCAGAGGTGGTCCATCCTCTGTGTCTTGAATTGGGCATGGCTGCAACATGTCCAGTATCTTGATTGTTTTCCATGCCAGACGCCTGAAGTTCCGATGTCTCAAAAGCTCTGGCCAGATCCAACAGACCCTTCAGAGTCATGTCCGGGTCTCTCAGTGCCCTTCTCCTGAGACGTGATGATGTGCAGCTGAGTATTATCTGAGACTTTATTTCCTTGTCCACATTAGTGAATTCACAGTTTCACCTGGGTTTTGTTTCGATTGTCTAAATACGTAGATTTCATATTCTACATTATGACTTGGACTGAAATATTCGGTGAGTAGTTGTATTGCCTACCAGCTCAGTGGCCTAGTGGTAGAATGTCCGCCCTGAGACTGGAAGGTTGTGGGCTCAAACCCCGGCCGGGTCATACCAAAGACTATAAAAATGGGACCCATTGCCTCCCTGCTTGGCACTGAGCATTAAGGGTTGGAATTGGGGGTTAGATCACCAAAAAATTCCCGAGCGCGGCACCGCTGCTGTTCACTGCTCCCCTCTCCCCCAGGGGATGGATTAAAATCACATGGGGATGGGTTAAATGCAGAGGGTAAATTTCACCACACCCAGATGTGTGTGTGACGATCATTGGGACTTTAACTTTAACTTTAACTTATCGAAATCATCTGGTTGACCTTTTTCAGGAAAAGTCTCAAAGATATCCTGCACTTGTTCCCCAGCGTAGTGTGTAGCCGTTGCTAGCCCCTTCGTCTGCGATAGGCAATGGCACGTCTCTCCCGACCATAGTGTGAGCGTTGCTAGCTAGATGACGTTGTCTTCTTTTCATAAGATGCGAGTTCAGACAATAAAATAGCACTGGAGATATTCCTGCATCAAATCACGTCCGTCACACGGCCGTTTACTCACGAGTCCGTTACCAGCAAAGCGGCTATCCTACGATCCAGCAGGCAAACAGTTGTGAGCGGTAGAAACTCCGTCGCGGGGATCAGTTCACGTCAGTCGCGCAATATCCTCGTCGCCATTGTAGAAACTGGATGTCCTCTCAGTTTAGATCTTTGAAGTTGAAGCTTTAATAACTTTCATTCACAGTTACAGGTAGTATAACATTGACTCCTCGCTCGTCCTGTTCCACTACAACTCTCACTCTCACTGTTTAACACCCTCTCACTTCCTCAGTCTCTTAAAGGGGTAGCGTCTAATTATCACGACACTACACCGCCCCTGGACATTTTTTTAGGGGTCAAAACTAGGACATGTCCGGGAAAAAGAGGACATCTGGTCACCCTAGTTTTACTCTTTGTGTATTACACTGGAATGCGGAAATAAAGGGAGTAAGACGCTCTAAATCTTGGCTCAAGTGTTTTATAGTACATGAGTTTGGCTTGCTGATGAACTGTGATAACGTACACAAAGTACATAACGCACAGGGAGATGACTGAGTTTCCTGACTGTGCATTGTTCTCTACCAGGCAGCAAGAGCATAAAAAAGACAGTCATGTTCGTTAGACTGTTAGAGGTTAGTGCATACAGCATTGATTTAGTCGGCACATAACTGGGACCGTCAACATTAAAATGCAGAAAGCATCAGTCTGCTGATGCATAAAGCTATCATGCAGAACAGACACACGCACGTGCGCGCACACACATGCACACGCACACGCACAGAGAGAGAGAGAGAGAGAGAGAGAGAGAGAGAGAGTGAGAGCGAGACATGTTCTGAAAGGCACATTCACATTTGGCTCAGTTCATCCAGAACATTCATTGATGGCTTTATCATTTTCCCTACTCTCATACACCCTGACAATCACTGTGTATGTGTGTGCATACTATAGAATCATATTAATAGGAATATTTTGATTTATGAGCAGGTTATTAATTGCGGAAATGCTTTCAGTTATTCCCATTTTATGGGGTGGAAAGATAATAACCTAATAACTTTCCCCTTGCATATATGTGTGTTTGGGTGTGTGGCGGTAGGATGAGGGTTAAAGCTGCCATTCTGGATCATCAGCACTTCCTCAGAAGGAGTTTCTTTTAAAATGTTAAATGTTTAAAAATTCCAAAATAAAAGTCAAACTATTGTTATGACTGTTACTTGCTATTGTGGTGTATTTCCATATACCACTATGATTATATATCTATGCATGCCATGTAACAATCAGTAAATAAAACTCTATATGAAATATGAATCAGGTTGCATAAGGCCAATATGTCTATGTGGCACATGAAGTAGGTTGCACAAGACTAAAGTTCTAGCATGATGAGCGATCACATGACTCTTAAAAAGGGAAAGTGGATTGCGTGCCTTCTAAAAAGGAAAGTGGAGTACGTGCTTCCAAAAGAGGAATGTGGACATCTGGACGAGATCAAGAATGAGCAAGGATATGCATTTGCTGAAACCTTCATCATCCACTCTATCTCACTATCTACAGTAATACTATTCTCTCCACAGACACCTTCAAAATCCTGGGATCCACAATCTTCCGGGACCTGAAATGGACCAGCCACATAGACTCTGTCCGGAAGAAAGCCCAGCAGAGGCTGTACTTTCTGAGACAGCTTAGGAAGTTCAACCTGCCACAGGAGCTGCTGAAGACCTTCTATACTGCCATCATCCAGTTCCTCCTCTGCACCTCCATCACTGGTTTGGATCGGCCACCAAAACAAGCACAGACTGCAACAGACAATCAGAAAAGATAATTGGAATCAACCTCCCATCTATCCAGGACTTGTACCTGTCCAGGACCAGGAAACATGCAAGTAACATCTCTACAGACCCTTCTCACCCAGGTTGCAGTCTGTTCGAACTACTCCCCTCCGGATGGCATTAAAGAGCTCTGTATGCCAAAACCAGCAGACACAGAGACAGCTTCCTCCCCCAGGCTGTCGCTCTGATGAACTCACACCACTCTTAGAGTCTCAGATACATTGCTGTGCAATAACATCCTGCTCTAGAAGATTTATTTTGAATTGTCTGTGTTATGTGTACTATGTGTCCACTCTGCATCGATTGCAGCCTGGTCATCCTAGAAGAGGGATCCTCCCATCTGTGGTCTCTTCTCAAGGTTTCTCATTTCCCCTAGTAGGAATTTTGAGTTTTTCCTTGCCCTCCTGGGAGTTTAACATCAGGGGATGTTTGAGAATATTTGTCAATTTTCCCACATGTCCTGAGTGTTGTTAGTCACCTAAAAGTTGAACAGAGGCTGAGATGTACGGAAGTCAAATTCCTTGTTTGGCATGCTCAAATATGGCCAATAAAAATTCTTGAATCTTGAATCTTAAGTTGGGCAGATCACTTAGAGGCACAGGGGCGCGGCAATCTTTGGGCGTGAGACGACTCGCGCAGGCACGTATTCTGATCCTAATGTTAGTTTTTTCCATTTGTTACTGCTTTTTGTCTTTGTTGCTTTGCCTGTGATGACTTGTAACTTGTCGCACTTTTTGGTTTTCTTTTGTGGTGCCATTTTGAGTGGCAGCCTTTTCTAGAAGCCTATTGAGTTGTGCTCATGTCATCAGTATTTATATACCCACTCTGCGGTATGAATGCTGCTGGAAAATCAAATTTCCCCCGGGGATTAATAAAGTATCTGTCTGCCTGCCTGCCCGCCCTCCCTAACTTCTTCTTCTTCTGCTTTTATTTTCGGCTTTTACCCACAGGGGTCGACACAGCCCTGCCCCCACCCTCATCTACATTAGATCCCAGCACCCCTCCACTCACTGTAGAGGAGCAGGAGGTGAGGTGTGTGCTCCAGGCAGTCAACCCCAGGAAGGCTCCCGGTCCAGACGAAGTACCTGGCAAAGTGCTCAGAGCCTGCGCCCACCAGCTGTCCTAGGTATCCTGCAGGATCTTCAACCTCTCGCTGGCCCAAGCAGTCATCCTCATCTCTGAAGTCAGCCACAATAATCCCCATACCGAAAAAAGTCACCCCCAACCAGCCTCAACGACTACCACCCTGTTGCCCTCACCCTGGTAATAATGAAGTGTTTTGAGATACTGGTTCTCCAGCACATCAAGGACTCCCTCCCCTCCACACTTGACTCCCACCAGTTCGCATACCGGGCGAACAGATCCACGGAGGACGGCATCACCATAGATCTGCATGCTGTGTTGAGTCACCTGGAACAGCAGAAGAGCTATGCGAGAATGCTCTTTGTGGGCTACAGCTCGGCTTTCAACACAATCATCCCGGACATTCTGGTCACAAAGCTGGACACTCTGGGCCTCCCCCCTCTCACATGCACCTGAATTAAGGACTTCTTGACCAACAGGCCCCAGATGGTGAGACTTGGCCCCCACCTTTCCTCTACACGCACACTGAGCTCTGGTTCACCAGAGGGCTGCGTGCTGAGCCCCCTCTTCTACTGTCTCTATACGTACGACTGCAGTCCAGACCACGGCGACAACATGATTGTCAAATTTGCTGATGACACCACAGTGGTCAGGCTGATCTCGAATGGTGATGAGACAGCCTATAGGGAGGAGGTCCAGAAGCTCACGACCTGGTGCTCTGCAAATAACCCGGCTCTGAAAACCACAAAGACAAAAGAGACTTTGTGGACTTCAGGAGGAAAAAAAGGGATCCCCCTCCCCTCTATATCAACAGCGAGAGAGTGGAGAGAGTCCACGACATCTGAGAGTCCAGATCTCCGATGACTTCTCCTGGACACGCAACACCTCAGCTGTCATCAAGAAGGCTCAGCAGTGTCTACACTTCCTGAGAGTCCTCAGGAAGAACAGTCCGGACCGGAGGCTTCTGCTGGCCTTCTACCGCTCCTCCGTTGAGAGCCTGCTGACGTACTGCCTGACCACCTGGTACGGGAGCTGCACTGCTGCGGATAAAGGGAGGATACAGAGGACAGTCAAAGCAGTGCAGAGGATCGTCGGCTGCCCTCTCCCCTCCCTGACAGACATATTCAACACCCGGTGTGTCAGCAGAGCTCCCAATATCATCAAAGACAACACACATCCCGCCTCCCAGCTGTTTGAGCTGCTTCCTTCTGGCAGGCGCAACAGATGCATCAGCACAAGGACTACTAGACTGAAAAACAATTTCTTCCCGAGAGCCATCACCGCACTGAACTCTGAGAGGAAACAACACCAGCTATAATACATTACCAATGCACCTTTATACTAACACTGTTACTGCTGCTGTCAACACTACGTGCAATAACTATTTATTATTTACTTCCTGTACAAACCGCATTCATGTTTATGTAATTAGCCACATTTTATATACTTTAAATAAGATTCTTTCACTTTTATTCTTTATGCTTCCTTTATACTTCTTAATTTTTGTCATGTTTAATCTTTGGGATTTTTTTTTTCATTCTTATTGCACTGGAAAGGGAGAAGCTCTCCAATTTTGTTGTACAATTGATTGTAAAATGACAATAAAGGGCATTCTATTCTATTCTATTCTATTCTATTCTATTCTATTCTATTCTATTCTATTCTATTCTATTCTATTCTATTCTATTCTATTCTATTCTATTCTATTCTATTCTATTCTATTCTATTCTATGTATCTACAATATTCAGGATGCAGTCCAAACCTGCAGAGGGAAATCACAAAACCAAATCTGGTGGAACCAAAATCCTAAGAAAAGTCATAAAAGGGACCACATTCACTTGTGCAACCAATCTGCTCCTGGAAAAGTGAGTCACTGATGGTGTCGGGGTACACTTGCCTGTCTTGTGTGCTCATGTAGGATATGGCTCTTTGCGGTAACACAGTAAAAAATGTGGCTCTTAGTCTCTGACTGGTTGGCGGGGGGTAGTTCATGTGCGCTTATGTGTATGATATGGCTCCTTGCGGTAACACAGTAAAAAATGTGGCTCTTAGTCTCTACCTGGTGGACCACCCCTGGTGTAGACTATCGTGAACTTAATCGCAAGTCAGTACCAGACAGACACACTATTACCAGGATACAAGACAAGCATGGTTTGTTGCTGGATCAGGGGAAAGCATATCACCAAGGGTTTTTGGATGAAGAAAGTCCGCCACTCACAGTGTTATCATGTCTGTAACAGTGGGTACGGAGCCCCTTTGGCTTCAGTTCTGCCCTAGCTGAATTTCAGAGAAGTGAAGTCTAACTGTAACTGTAGTCTTGAAACAAATCTGAATAAGGAAAAACATTGTAATAAAATAATGCAAACTGATCTAAACTTGAGAGTAGCTGAGATCTCTCTCTTTCTTCTTCGTGACAGGGGTACGCTTTTGCCTGGGGGAGCTAAATTCAGCATTCACTTTAAAGATATTTCGTGCCATCTAGCGTTCTGAATGGGGATAATGTCGAGACCCCGAATGTAAGACGACTCACACTTTTTCAGTCTTATTTCAATGCAAAAAAAAAAACCCGTCTCTTATTCGGGCCAATACGGTACTTTGAAGTAACAATAAATTTACTTTGCTATCCAAGCTCTACAGTGACTACTTTACATTGTATCGAAGTGTCATTTCTTCAGTGTTGTCCCATGAGAAAACATAATTAAAACATTGCAGAAATGAGAGGGGTGTACTCACTTTTGTGAGACACTTTAGATCAGGACAAAAAAAAAACAATCAAAGGACTAGACGTAATACATAGAGGAGTACGTACCTTCGCCGCAATTGTTTTGTGTGGCTTCCGCCATGTAGGTCGGGACAAATAAATAACAATCAGAGGACTTGTAGACGGCGGGCCGAACGCAGTTTAAGTGAATTTGATTAATCTGCATCGAGGGAGTACACATTTCTTTGTGTGTGATATGTAGTTATCATAGTAAGTCAAAAACAATTTGTTGGGAGCCAATTTTTGGTCATCCTTTTTCACAATCTTACATTTTAATGAAATGTTTTCTCATGCATATTGTCAGGTTTATTTCGCTGACTGAATAAGTGAATAGAAGAGCAACAGCAAACAAACCACAAGTGAGACAGAATATTAAGTCTTTTCTCGCGAGGAGTGCAGTACAGATAGCTTGAGACAATCTCTACACACACTAAAAATATGTAGGCACTCCCGCTCTTTTTATTTGGATTTGCCCTACCCACAGTGTGAGACATGACCCCCTAAGGGGAGGAGGAAGGCATGTGGGCTTTGTCTCGTAAGCAAAAAATCACTAGGTGTTTACATACTGATAAGAACATCTGGGAAGAGGAGTTTGAGTGGACTGGATACAGAAGAAAAAACCTTTGACCTCTAGGTAAAACATAGCAAGGGAAGTTTTACGACATTGTGTAGGATGCAACAAGCTAAGTTATTTATTACTGGTTATATACATTCCAACCTAATCCTACGATAAAGATAGTTAGGAAAAACCCTGACTTTAATGGTCACTTGGAGGTTCATCTGGGGTGCAAGACAGCAATGAGGCATGTTGTCTAACAAAGTGGTCATTGTTAGAAAGGAACGGTAGATGTCTTCCTTTATGCTGAGTTATCACTGAGTTGCCAGCTGCGTCCTGTCTGACCCAGTCTGTAATCTCTCTTCTGTGGTACATCATAAAAACAGCAAGGCCAAACAGCAAGCATCTCTTGCAGTACTATTGGGGTAAAGCATTGATTAGAGAACGCATGATAACATATATATACATTTTTCTAACACATATCATTGGACACCTCTAGCTGATAAACCAATGACAATCCGCATCCGGGGTTTAAGGATCCACGTTTCACAGTACATTATAATCATCACCGTCATGTCTGAGAAGTTGTATATGTACTTTTGCTACGGTAGAAGACACAACCCTCGTCACAGCAGTCTTCAAACATGGGATAACACAGGTCGTAAACAAGCACAACAATACCAGCACAGCAAGCACAAGAACCGCAAGTTTCAACAGCAACTGCCACCAAGAGCCAGAGAATAGCCATGAAAAGAAATCCCATTGATGTGGGATTTTATCCTCCGACATGGCCTGCTGTAAATTCCTCAGTGAGTTCATGGCGTCCTTGATGTGCGTGTCGTTATCTCCTGGAATGTATGTGCAACAGGAAGTCCCAACGATGTGGCACACACCACCTTGTGCTGCCATCATCAAGTCCAGAACCATCCTGTTTTGCAAGACTGTCAGTTTAATAGCCTGAATCTCTCTGTTTTGTCCATTGTTGACTTGCAGTGAGAAATTCACAAAGGATTGAAAACGATAATTCAGTGTCTAGATGTAGAGTGCTTCTTTTCCAACTCCGATCCAAGGAAAAAGCGCATGAACAACTTTGTCTCCGAGGGACCATACTTTATGGTCGTCTGGAGCATTCGCACCCCAGACAGGGTCATGAGGGTCAAAGGTTGCAACAGCCCTGCGTCGACGTCCAGAAGGGTTGTGTGCTGTTGTCAGCTGATGATGTCGTATCCTGCAGGTGTGGTCCGTCACCCACACTGGTGCACACACTCATGTCCAGTTGGCGAGCAGCATCGGGTAAATCTTGTGACCACAAAGCCACCAGCCATTCTGTATGAAGTATGTTCCGTTTGGCTAATAGGCTAATATGAAGACTGCTCCCTCATTTTTACCAACACGTGTTTTTTCCAACTCGAGGAGAGAACACTCTGGACTTGGTTTACACCAGTGCTTCTCAAATAGTGGGGCGCGCCCCCCTTGGTACAGGCTTTTTTTTTTGGCAGTACTGGAATAAAGTGTAATTGCGCATTTTCACAGCAGGGGGCAGTGGCGCTCTCATTGTTACTTCTGTGACGTTTGCGACAGTGCAACATTTTACGACTTACAAGACAAGTTAGGATAGTCACGGTGGGGAGGGGGGGCGCGAATAGTTTTCTTCTTGCTAGGGGGGGCGTAACAGAAAATAATTGAGAAGCACTGGTTTACACCAATATAAAAGATGCATTCAGAGCAGCCCCCCACCACCACCTCGGCTCGTCAGACCACCTATCTGTTATGCTAATCCCTTCTTACAGGCCCCTGCTGATCAGAGCAAAACCTACAGTGAAGCAGGTGAGGGTGTGGTCTGAGGGGGCCATGGAGGCACTCCAGGACTGCTTTGAGTGCTCTGACTGGGACATGTTCTGATCAGCAGCAACATATGACAATCAGATCGACATTGATGAGTACGCCATGACTGTGTCAGCCTACATCAACAAATGCACCGAGGACGTCAGGACCACTAAGAACATCATCACCCGAGCACGGAACGCAGCCTTCAAGTCTGGCGACAAGGAGGCACTGGGGACAGCGAGAGCCAACTTCAACCAGGTTAGCGAAGCGAAGCCACAGTCGAAAAATCCACGACGCCAATAACACCAGGAGCATTTGGCAAGGCAAAAGGGCGATCACTGACTACAACTTACCCTCCCCCCCGGTGGGTGAGGTTGATGCTGACTTCCTGAATGGTCTAAATAACTTCTTTGGGCGGTTTGAGGCACTGAACAGCACTACGGCAGTTAAATCTGTTCCCCATCAGGAAGAGGAGGCCCTCTGCCTTGACTCAGCCGACGTGTTGAAGGCTCTGAGAAGAGTCAACCCACGTAAGGCCCCAGGCCCTGACAACATACCTGGGCGGGTGTTCAAGGAATGTGCAGCTGGCTGGTGTCATCACAGACATTTTTAGCATCTCGCTGGGCTAAGCCACAGTGCCTGTATGCTTCAAGGCTGCCTCCATCATTCCGGTGCCGAAGAAACCTCAAATCACCTCATTTAATGACTACAGACCTGTGGCACTGACTCCCATCCCTTCAAGTCTGGCGACAAGGAGGCACTGGGGACAGCAAGAGCCAACTTCAACCGTGCCATCAGGTTAGCGAAGCGAAGCCACAGTCGAAAAATCCACGACGCCAATAACACCAGGAGCTTCGAAAGGCTGCTCAAAGAACACATCGTCTCCAGACTACCCCCAACTTTCGACTCGTTCCAGTATGCCTACCGGAAGAACCGCTCTACTGAGGATGCCATCTCCTCCATTCTTCACCTGAGCCTGGCTCACCTGGAGGAGAGGAACACCCACCTGCGGTGGCTGTTCCTGGACTTCAGTTCAGCGTTTAACACCATCATTCCACAGCATCTGGTGGGAAAACTGGAACGCCTGGGCTTCAGCACCCCCCTTCGGAACTGGCTGCTAGACTTCCTCACCAAAATACCTCAGACAGTCCAGGTAGGACAGAACACCTCAGATGTCATCACCCTCAGCACAGGCTCCCCTCAGGGCTGCGTCCTGAGCCCCCTGCTGTTCACCCTGATGACACACGACTGCGTCCCCAGGTTCACCACCAATCACATCGTGAAGTTTGCAGACGACACAACGGTGGTGGGCCTCATCAGTGACCACGACGACCTGGACTACAGAGAGGAGGTGGAGCAGTTGGTTGGCTGGTGAAGAGACAATGGCCTGATCCTGAATGTGGAGAAGACGAAGGAGATCATCGTCGACTTCAAGAAGAACCAGCCTCACCACGCTCCACTGATCATCAACAGCTCAGCTGTGGAGGTGGTCAGCAGTACTAAATTCCTGGGGGTCCACATCACAGACGACCTCACCTGGACTGGGAACACCACGCCACTGGTCAAGAGGGCACAGAAGCGCTTGTACTTCCTGCGGAGGATGAGGAGAGCCCACCTGCCCCCACCCGTCATGAGGACATTCTACCGAAGCACCATAGAGAGCCTTCTGACAAGCTGTCTCTCTGTGTGGTGTGGGGGTTGCAGCGCCCCCGATTGGAAAAAAGTAAGGAGAGTGGTGAGGACAGCAGAGAGGATCATCAGGGCTCCTCTTCCCTCCATTCAGGACTTGTCATCCCAGCGCTGCGTGTCCCGAGCCCGTAATATTATCAGTGACCCATCACACCCCCACCAAGGACTGCTCTCCCTGCTACCCTCTGGGAAGAGGCTTCGTAGCATCCGCTGCAGGTCCACCAGGTTCTGCAACAGTTTTTTCCCTACTGTCGTCAGACTGTTGAACATTCAACTTAGCATTCCTCTGCACACTTTGTAAATACTGTTTTTGTTTCCTGCACTGTTTACATACTTTATCACCGCTGCACTTTATACTTATCTTATTTCATATTTATATAGAAATGTCACTTTTTTGTTCAGCCGAAATATCATTACATTGTTGAGAGCCGTATGCAACGAAATTTCGTTTTGTGTGCACCAAGTGTTTACAAAATGACAATAAAGTCTGTCTAAGTCTAAAGTCTAAGTTTGATGGTGCAGCCATGTTGGTCGGAGAGCCCTCACAACTTGAAATGGCTCTCTTATCCTGACACTCAGCGGTGATGTCCAAAGCTCCCATCCAGTTTCCTCCTGGAGAATGCATTTGTGGGTCTCATTTCCTTGAATGTAACACGTGTAGTTCACTCTAGCTCGTCTCTCTGTGTAGGCCACTTGCGGCAATGTTCATCCTTTAACAGTCACATTGAGATTTGACTAGAAAAGCTGATCACAGGTACCTTCCGCAAGTCCAGGGTGGAAAGGGTCGGCATCACTGACTGCGACAGTACGGTGTTGATATCCAACTCCACCCATAGATGCCATACATTTCGCTTCAGTGACATTCATTGCTCTGGCCTCCAAGTGAACTTATGTGGAGGAAGAGGGGAGTTTGGAACACACAGTTTGGAACTGTGTGTGAGCACTCACAGTGAACT
Organism: Syngnathus typhle; assembly: GCF_033458585.1. Lineage (NCBI taxonomy): Eukaryota > Metazoa > Chordata > Actinopteri > Syngnathiformes > Syngnathidae > Syngnathus > Syngnathus typhle. Next base: position 1,602,734 of record NC_083738.1, on the reverse strand, counting down.
TTACATACCAAGCGTCGGTTTTGTATGGGTTTCTGAGGTCCCATGACCAGTCCTCAAAGTATTGACCATCGTTTTCCACGGTCAACATTGTCACTTGGTCTGTTCAGATGAGTCCATAGACCATAGCATGCTCCAACCACAACGCAGAAGAGGATCCACCTGGCATGTGGAGCCCCATTGCTACTAGGATGACAGGGACACCGAGACATACCCTCACCTAGCGGAGTGGGGATCGTTGTTCGCTTCACCAACATTGACACGCCCCACCCTAGACGATGAGGCCCCTTTGTAGTCAGACTTCCCCACCACTCCGAAATGAGGGGTCCAGCACTCCCTGTAGCTTGCAGTGGCTGAGGTGAATCCAGCTGGGCCGTTCAGCGATTTTCACCACGGTGGGGGTAGTCAGCAAGACTTGGAATGGTCCCTCCCACCGTAGGCTGGCCAAGTTCTTTCTTTTGATGACCTTGATGTAGACCCAGTCTCTTGGCTTGATGGGGTTGTTGACCTGTGAGGATGAAAGATCAGGCGGCAGTAAATTTGCATTTGACACATCTGTCAGTCTGAGCGTTCTGATCATGTAATCTGCCAAGGACCGTTCCTCATCTGCCTTTTGTAAATCTGCAGGGAACACAGGTCGTCTATATGGTCTCCCGTGGACGATTTCAAAAGGTGTTAACCCTTCTGAAGTGGGAGTGGTTCTCATATAGAGCTTCACTAAGTCTAGACCAGGGGTCTCAAACTCAATTTACCCGGGGGCCGCTGGACGTAGATTCTGGGTGAGGCTGGGCTGCAGCAGGTTTTTCACAAGAAAAGCTCTTACAAAAACATTCCAGTGTCATCAAATGTCTTTGTTTATTCATCTTTTTTTGTCTTAGAAAATTTAAATAAATTAACAACTCATAAGAAAAAAATAAATCAGTAAGAAATAAAATGATAACAATAATAATTCAGCAGATATAGAAGACTGAATAAACCAAATATAGTTGCTGACTAGAGAAATGTAATTATTATTCAGATTCAAATGTCTGTATTAACAGCTCTTTAACCTGTAACTTTCTGAACATGAATGGAACATTAAACATAAACTGTTATGAACATGGCTTCTTCTGCCTACTTCTTACTGCTAGAGACCTGGCAGCGCTTCCTCTTGCATAGCCGAGCCACATTTGGCTTAAGGGAGGAGGCAGTCGAGACCCCCAGTAGGGCTTGAAGATGCTCTTCTGTTAGTCTGGACCTGTACTTGGACTTATTGAAGTTCAAGGTAGAGAAGAGCTTTTCACACAAGTATGTGTTGCCAAAAAGACACATGATCCGCTTGAACATTCGGGAAAGCTCAGGGAAGCTGGGGGGCAATTCTCTCAAAAATTGCCCAAGCTTGTCTGCTTTCCCACTCACCTCCCTGAACTTGGCTTTGAGTTCAGAGTTGCACTGCAGGTCAATGAGCTCCATTTGAAGCACAGGGGGGGCATCTTGCACATCAAAGCAGAAGGGGTCTGCAAAAATTTGAAATGTGGCTCTGTGCGTCTTGAAGTCTGCAAATCTCTGTTTAAATTCCTCTTCTAGCTTTAAAATGGCATCCACATACTTCTCACTACTGAATGGTGTGCCTGCATCAATGAGTGCTTTGCATGTTGGGGAATGGTAAAGGTTTGTCTGAGAAAGCTGGGCTTTCCATAACATGAGTTTTGTAGAGAATGCTCTCACGTTGTCATAGGCAGCACTGACAAGTTGCCCCTGGCCTTGTAACTTCTTGTTCAGTACATTAAGCTCATGTGTAATATCAACAAGAAAAGCCAAGTCCATGAGCCATTTGGGGTCACTTAGCACGGGAACAGCAACCCCATCTTTCTCCATGAAGGCTTTCACTTCCGCTCTCAACTCAAAAAATCTCTTCAATATGCTTCCCCTGCTGAGCCAACGTACCTCGGCGAAGTAGAGCACATCCCCATATTCTGACTCCATTTCCTCTAAAAAAGCACGGAACCTTCTGTGCTTTAAGCCCCTGGATCTGATGTGGTTGATACATTTCACAACGACAGACATAACATTGTCAAACTTCAGGCATTTGCTGCAAAGGGCCTGCTGATGGATAATGCAGTGCAGAGCAATGGCCTCCTCCACACTCTCCTCTTCCAATTTTTTTTTAACGAGTGCCACCAGTCCATTTTTCCTCCCTGTCATTGATGGCGCTCCATCAGTTGTTATTCCAACAAACCTCTTCCATGATAAACCGGCATTCTCAATGGCATCACATAGCTGGTGAAATATCTCCTGAGCGGTGGTCTGGCCATGCATTGGAATAACTGAGAGCAGCTCCTCTATGACTTCAAAATTGTCATCAACACCACGGACATAGATGGCAAGCTGGGCAGTGTCGGTGATGACTGTGGTCTCATCAAGAGCGACTGAGTATACACTGAAACATTTTGCTTTTTCACACAGTTGATCATAAACGTCACTTGACAGGTCAGTAATGCGCTCTGCAACAGTGTTGGCAGAAAGACTGATGTTGCTAAACTGACCTTGTTTTTCTGGACAGACAATATTTGCAGCCTGTAATATGCAGTTTTTGACAAATTCACCTTCTGTGAATGGCTTTCCTGCTTTAGCAATCTTCTCACTAACCACATAGCTAGCTTCGACTGCTGCATCATTCTCTTTGGTTGCTTTCTTAAAGAAATCCTGTTGCCTCAGTAGACCTGTTTTAAGATTAACAACCCGGTTGGCTCTCTCATTTCCCTGGTATTTCTCATACTCCTCAGCATGTCTAGTTGTGTAATGACGTCTCAAGTTGTATTCTTTGTGCACTGCAACTTTCTCTGTGCAAATAAGACACATACAGACATGAATTACATCGTCATTGTCTGCACGCTCAGTATTTGCAGCGCTTGATCAAAAAAAGAAGTAGCAATGTTCTGACGTGTTTGTGCTCAACAAAGAAATATTGCACTTCCCACTTCTCCTGAAATTGTCTGTGCTCATCACCAACCTTTCTCTTCACTGCAGGCTTTGAACAAGACGTGTTTGCGGCTTTTGTAATATTATTTAGTTCTACTTGATGTCACTGTCGCGTTTCAGTTTCGGTGTTTTTTTTTTGTCGCGCGTTCGCAATCATAGACATAATAAAAGGGTAGACCCCGCTGGGGGTGCTGCGCGGCAAGAAATGCGGCCGCCATCTTGGTCAGATGACCAATCGCTAATTCTGTTGTCATGAGCCTGAGCTACGGGAGCCCACAGGTGTTAAAAATATAAAACCCCCAGATGCATGTGAGAAAAAGTGCGCGGGCCGCATTAACACAAAGATTTTATTTCAGGCAGGGGGCCGCAAAACATTGTCCTGAGGGCCGCAATTGGCCCGCGGGCCGCGAGTTTCAGACCCCTGATCTAAACCAAAGGTAGTGAATTGTTGATGTATGATGGACTTCATCCCTCCTGTCGACACATGGCAAGGCCCATGCGTCGCAATTGCCGCTGCCTTAAAAAGTGATTTTGATGCGGTGGATATTATTTGTATCCACTATTGCACCTTTTGTTGTCCACATTCGTTTTTCCACCATTGGAGCATTGCTTTGCATGTCTGTCAGTATAGTTTTATCTATGAGCTGTGTATCCTCCGAATCTATTAAAAAATAATTCATGGCCATGTTTCCCTGCTGCTGCTTCTTTAGCAATTTTGTCTGCTAATCTGTTTCCATTTGAGACTTCATCTGTACCTGTGGTGTGAGAAGTTCATTTACACACAGCTAGTTTAGCAGGTAGATGAATGGCCTGCAACAAGTCTTTTAACAAGGAGGCATGGGTACCGGCTTACCGGTCGATGTTGTCATCCCTCTGCGCTCCCATTGTTTTGCAAAATAGAACAGAGTAGAAAACGCATACTGACTGTCTGTGTATACAGTGACTTCCTTATCTTCCGCTAATTCACAAGCTCTTGTTAGTGCAATTAACTCAGCAGCCTGCGCTGACCTGTTGTATGGAAGCTTCTCTGCTTCAACAATCTGGCAGTTTCACAATCTCATAACCACTTTGATTGTTTCCTTTACGATCCTTTGAACATGATCCATCCACAAACCACTTTTCCCCTTTGTCAAGTGGTGTGTCACTTAAATCTTGTCTGCGCAGCTGTAGATGTTCTGAAGCATCCAAACAGTTATGTGGGGTTCCATCCCCTGGCAACGGGATCAACGTTGCTGGGTTAAGGACTGTGCACCTCGTTAACAGAATGTGTGGTTGTGACAGAAGTGTAGCAGTGTAGGATAGAAAAAAGAAATATATATAAATATATAGTATATATACCATTTTTTTCCATGTATAATGCGCAAAATTTAACTAATTTACTGTCCTAAAATCTGGGGTGCACATTATACATGGGTACAATTTTCTTTCATTTTTTTTTTTTACATTTTTTATTTTTTTGAAGAAAATCATGATACAACAATTTTTGAAGAAAATCTTGTCACGGATAGAGTGTGGAAAGAAGCAGGGCGGCCAAGTGCAGCTAGGACCAGGGTTCATTGGAGGAACTCAAAACACAGCCTTGGTAAACTAACATAACTCTCTAACAAAACCAACAACAGGACTGACCGACAAAAACGTGGAACAAAAAGACAGGGTGACATTACCAAAGACAGGAACAGAAACCTGTGTTATTGTCAAATATTGTTTGTTTTTTAATCTCCATCGTGGACTGGACGTCATACGGAGGCAGTATCACTGCGCATGCACACTATGGATCCGATGTGAATAGTCCTTTTCTCTTCTTGACTGACAATGAATGTGATAGTTTAATACAATCAGCATGCGTATTACAGGTAATATTTTATTTCACAACACTTTGCCTTGTTCCTTTCGTCTCTGCTGTTCACTTCAAACACGCTCCATACGAACGCAATGCTCTTGTATCAGACGCTTGCTCGATCACCTGCTCGTTTGCTGTCACAATGGACCCTACACAAATCCGAAACATTTGTTGCGGCTCCGAGTCACGACAAGGATGGGGTGAAGCCGCTCCCCTGCTGATCAAAGCATAGCAGGGGGCCTTTTACGACGTTCTATAAACAAAGCAACTTTGATTGCTTCCTCTGCAGCTAGTCAATCAGTTGAAGAGATCTTAGCCTTTTGGTCTACTACTTTTGTTAAGACACAACAAGCTAGTTAAATTATTACAGGTTACATTCCAACATAATCATACGATGAAGATATTCTGCAAACCCTAACATTTTTATTCCTCTTCAACTTCTCTCCTATACAGAGCCGCCTTTTTCACATGTCCGCACGTCACTTTCCTCTCTTCATTTTAACCTAACTGATCGCGGTGGTGCCTTTACGGGCAGTCGGAGAAATCAACGCCAACAAAAAAAATACATCCAGCCTAGTTAAGACCGTCCGACACTGTAGACCTTTCGCTGGACATGTCGCCTGACCACCCTGATGAGGAAACACACCTCCACAATTCCTACATTTCATCTTTGGCTAATTTCTACGGTCCACGTTTTCCATACGGTGTTCAGAGGTGGTCCATCCTCTGTGTCTTGAATTGGGCATGGCTGCAACATGTCCAGTATCTTGATTGTTTTCCATGCCAGACGCCTGAAGTTCCGATGTCTCAAAAGCTCTGGCCAGATCCAACAGACCCTTCAGAGTCATGTCCGGGTCTCTCAGTGCCCTTCTCCTGAGACGTGATGATGTGCAGCTGAGTATTATCTGAGACTTTATTTCCTTGTCCACATTAGTGAATTCACAGTTTCACCTGGGTTTTGTTTCGATTGTCTAAATACGTAGATTTCATATTCTACATTATGACTTGGACTGAAATATTCGGTGAGTAGTTGTATTGCCTACCAGCTCAGTGGCCTAGTGGTAGAACTGCTCCGTCCTGAAATGTCGCCGAACTCGCCTGCTATTCCTCCCCTGGTTAGGGAGCGTCGGAAGCGGTGTGCGAGGAGGCTGAAGGGGGGCAAGCGTGGATGCGTCCGGGCCAGGCTGGCGGCCAACCCAGCTCGCCCGGCCGTGCCTTCCATTCTTCTGGCGAATGTTCGATCGCTGGACAACAAAATGGATTACGTTCGCCTGCTGAGATCTACGAACCGGACAGTGCGTAACTGCTGTGTGCTCGTGTTCACTGAGACTTGGTTGAGTGTCAACATTCCGGACTCTGCTGTACATCTGGAGCGGCTAGCGTGCTATCGGGCGGACCGGGACATTGTAAAAGAGGGAAGATCGCGAGGAGGTGGAATATGCGTCTACATCCGTGACAAATAGTGCCGGGACTCTGTAGTGGTATGCAAGCACTGCTCGCCACTGGCGGAGTTTGTGATCATTATGTCAGGCTTCGGATGAGGAAATGCAGCAGGGCGACCAAGTGCAGCTTGGACCAGGGTTTATTGGAATTTACAGACAGACTCGGTAACCCGACATAACTTGCAACCAAACCAACAACAGAAACTGAACGAGATGTGAGACAAAGGAACCGGGTGACATTAGCAATGAACCGACAGGGGAGTGACACGGAGACAGGACTTAAATACCAGACAGGAAATGAGAGGCAGGTGAGACTGATCACACTGATCATTGGAACACAGGAGGGGAGGGGCGAGCACACAGACACACGGACAGACACTATCACAATATGGACATGATTGGGGCGAGTCGTGACAGAACCCCCCCCACAAGGGACGGCCCCTGACGCCCCAGAAAAGAGAAAAAAACCAAAACTGTCCAAGAAGGGGCGGGAGGGAACGGGGAGGCAGCCGCACTGCACACGCCTCCGAAGCCCGACTGGGTGACGGCCGCTGGATCCACGCCGCTTGGACTGGTGGCGGCCGCAGCATCCGCGCCGTCGGGACAGGGTCGGGGGTCGGCCGCTGGATCCACGCCGCCTGGATTGGTGGCGGCCGCAGCATCTGCGCCGTCGGAACTGGGTCGGGAGTCAACCGCTGGATCCACACCGCCTGGATTGGTGGCGGCCGCAGCATCCGCGCCATCGGGACTGGGTCGGGGGTCGGCCGCTGGATCCACGCCGCCTGGATTGGTGGCGGCCGCAGCATCTGCGCCGTCGGAACTGGGTCGGGAGTCAACCGCTGGATCCACGCCGCCTGGATTGGTGGCGGCCGCAGCATCCGCGCCGTCGGAACTGGGTCGGCCGCTGGATCCACGCCGCCTGGATTGGTGGCGGCCGCAGCATCCGCGCCGTCGGGACTGGGTCGGGGGTCGGCCGCTGGATCCACGCCGCCTGGATTGGTGGCGGCCGTAGCATCCGCGCCATCGGGACAGGGTCGGGGGTCTGCCACTGGATCCACGCCGCCTGGATTGGTGGCGGCCGCAGCATCCGCGCCGTCGGGACTGGGTCGGGGGTCGGCCGCTGGATCCACGCCGCCTGGACTGGTGGCGGCCGTAGCATCCGCGCCGTCGAGACAGGGTTGGGGGTCTGCCGCTGGATCCACGCCGCCTGGATTGGTGGCGGCCGCAGCATCTGCGCCGTCATAACTGGGTCGGGAGTCGGCCGCTGGTCATGCGTAGCTGAAGGCGGCTTGGCTTGGTTTCTTGGCTTGGTTTCTTGGCTAGGTTTCTTGGCTTGGCTTGGTTTCTTGGCGTGGCTTGGTTTCTTGGCGTGGCTTGGTTCCTTGGCTTGGTTTCTTGGCTTGGTTTCTTGGCTTGGTTTCTTAGCTTGGTTTCTTGGCGTGGCTTGGTTTCTTGGCGTGGCTTGGTTTTTTGGCGTGGCTTGGCTCCTTGGCGTGGCTTGGTTCCTTGGCGTGGCTTGGTTCCTTGGCGTGGCTTGGTTCCTTGGCGTGGCTTGGTTGCTTGCCGTGGCTTGGTTGCTTGCCGTGGCTTGGTTGCTTGGTTTCTTGGCTTGGTTTCTTGGCTTGGTTTCTTGGCTTGGTTTCTTGGCGTGGCTTGGTTTCTTGGCGTGGCTTGGTTTCTTGGCGTGGCTTGGTTTCTTGGCGTGGCTTGGTTTCTTGGCGTGGCTTGGTTCCTTGGCGTGGCTTGGTTCCTTGGCGTGGCTTGGTTCCTTGCCGTGGCTTGGTTGCTTGCCGTGGCTTGGTTGCTTGCCGTGGCTTGGTTGCTTGCCGTGGCTTGGTTGCTTGCCGTGGCTTGGTTGCTTGGCTTGGCTTTGGTTTCGCTTGGCTTGGCTTTGGTTTCGCTTGGCTTGGCTTTGGTTTCGCTTGGCTTGGCTTTCGCTTGGCTTGGGCTTGGGCTTTGCTTGGCTTTGGCTTTACTTGGCTTTGGCTTCGCTTGGCTTTGGCTTCTTGGCTTTGGCTTCGCTTGGCTTTGGCTTCGCTTGGCTTTGGCTTCTTGGCTTTGGCTTCTTGGATTTGACTTCTTGGATTTGACTTCTTGGCTTTGGCTTCTTGGTTTTGACTTCTTGGCTTTGGCTTCTTGGCTTCTTGGCTTTGCTTGGACAACGGAAGCTGGTGGTGGAGGGGGGTCCAAGCGCTGGTCGCTGTGTTGGTCGGTTCATTTTGTCAAGCTTCGGATGAGGAAATGGACCAGGGTTTATTGGAACTTACAGACAGACTCGGTAACCCGACATAACTTGCAACCAAACCAACAACAGAAACTGAACGAGATGTGAGACAAAGGGACCGGGTGACATTAGCAATGAACCGACAGGGGAGTGACACGGAGACAGGACTTAAATACCAGACAGGAAATTAGAGACTGATCACACTGATCATTGGAACACAGGAGGGGAGGGGCGAGCACACAGACACACAGACAGACACTATCACAATATGGACATGATTGGGGCGAGTCGTGACACATTGAGTTCCGCCCTTTTTACCTGCCAAGGGAATTTACCGCGATTCTACTAGTCGCGGTATACATCCCCCCTTCCAACATCAAAGGCGACAGGATCGCGGCTCTTAGTGAACTGTACCAGGCTGTCAGTGAACAACAGATGGCGCACCCTGACGGTTTCACCATCTTCGCTGGGGAATATTAATTATGCTAACCTGAAGTCTTTTTTTCCGAGGCTTCACCCGCATGTTAATTTTCCAACACGTGGCGACAGCTTCCTGGACGTGGTCTACTCTTCACATAAAGGAGCTTCCAAAGCCGCCCCACTCCCTCATCTTGGACTTTCTGACCATATCACTGTTATGCTTTTGCCCGCATACAAACAAATAGTGAGAGCATCCAGGCCGGTTCGCAAGCGGGTAGGGTGTGGCCTGAGGGTGCCTCTGATGCGCTTCGTGACTGCTTTGGCACTACTGAGTGGGACATGTTTAGGAGGGCTACCACTTGCGACGATCGGACAGACATTGAGGAGTATACTGACTCTGTTTCCTCCTACATCAGGAAGTGCATTGATGATGTGACTCACTCGAAATCCATCGTCACTCGGGCTAACCGGAAGCCATGGCTGACAGGGGCTGTCCTCGGGCTGCTGAGAGACAGGGACAAAGCCTTTAGAGCGGGGGATGATGCTGGCTTGAAGACTGCGAGGGCCAACCTGTCCCGGGGCATCAAGGAAGCGAAGAGGGTGTTCTCTTGCAAAATGACCGCCCACTTCAAGGACAGCAGGGACCCACGTAGCCTTTGGCAGGGCAATCAGACCATCACGGACTACAAGCCCGCGCCGCAGAGCTGTGAAGGCGACGTCCGTCTGCTCAATGATCTTAACCGCTTCTTTGCTCGCTTCGAGGCTCAGAACAGCACTTGCCCGCTGAAGGCCACTCGCCCCTTCACGCGAGCAGCCCCTGTGCCTCTCTGCCGACAGCGTGAGGAGGGCGCTTGCCGCTATCAACACTCGTAAGGCGGTGGGCCCTGACAACATCCCGGGTCGAGCGCTGAAGGACTGCGCTGGGGAGCTGACGGGTGTCTTCACGGACATCTTCAACATTTCCCTGCAGCAAGCCGTCGTCCCTTCGTGTTTCAAGGCTGCCACCATCGTACCTGTGCCGAAGAAACCTGCCCCGTCCTGCTTCAATGACTACCGCCCCGTGGCACTGACATCCATCATCATGAAGTGCTTTGAGCGGCTTGTCATGGAGCACATCAGATCCGTTCTACCCCCCACCATAGATCCTTTCCAGTTTGCCTTCCCTTTCCGTGCCAAACGGTCCTCTGAGGATGCCATCTGATCTGCCCTCCACTCGGCCCTCACCCACCTGGAGAGTAAGGACTCGTATGTGAGATTGCTGTATGTGGACTTCAGTTCTGCCTTCAACACCATTGTGCCACAACGACTCATCTGCAAACTCGCCAAGCTGGGCCTCAGTACCTACCTCTGCAACTGGCTACTAGACTTCCTCAGTCAGAGACCTCAGGTGGTACGTGTTGGCGACAAGATCTCCGCCAGCATCACGCTGAGCACGGGGGCCCCCCAAGGCTGCGTGCTCAGTCCGCTGCTCTTGGCTCTGCTGACGCATGACTGCGCTGCGGCCCACAGCACCAACCGCATGGGGAAATTTGCTGACGACACGACTCTGCTGGGTGTCATCACCAAGGGCGACGAGACTCAATACAGGTTGGAGGTTGACCTTCTGACCACGTGGTGCAAGGACAACAACCTCCTGCTGAACGTCAACAAGACCAAGGAGATTGTTTTTGACTTTCGGAAGGGTCACACCCAACACTTGCCGCTGACCATCGACGGTGCTGTGGTGGAGAGAGTGAGCAGCACCAGGTTCCTGGGGGTGCACATTAGTGAGGATCTCTCCTGGTCCACCAACACCGCATCACTGGCAAAGAAGGCCCAGCGCCGCCTGTACTTCCTGCGGAAACTCAGGCAAGCGTGTGCTCCTCCGGCCGTCATGACTACATTTTACCGTGGCACCATTGAGAGCGTCCTCTCCAGTTGTATTGCTGTTTGGGGTGGTAGCTGCACTGACTACAACATGAAGGCCCTCCAGCGCATAGTGAACGAGGCTTGTAAGATTATTGGTGCTTCACTCCCCTCCTTGAAAGACATTTACACCTCCCATCTCACCCGCAAGGCGACCACGATTGTGAGTGATGTGAGTCACCCCGCTCACTCTTTATTCGATCTTCTGCCCTCTGGGAAGAGGTACAGGAGCCTGCGCTCCCGCACCACCAGACTCACCAACAGCTTCCTGAACTCTCTCCCCCCTTCTACGTAGCGTCCTGTACTTTTGCGCTATATTCTGACTGTCTGCTGTATGCACACTTGCTCCGTTTTGCTCCTCTTATTTATTGTGTTATTTGTTTATTTATTATTTATTCATCGCTCTTATTATTCATTGTTTGTGCCTTCTTGTTTTTATTTTGTGTTGTTTGCTTGTATGTATGTCGTGTACTATGTCTTGTCACCGTGGGATAGTGGAAACGTAATTTCGATTTCTTTGTGTGTCTTGGCATGTGAAGAGATTGACAATAAAGCAGACTTTGACTTTGACTTTAGGTGTCTGGCAGGTGACAAAAAGTTCATTTTGCTTTGCAGTAGCAACACATCTACAGCATGTGGAACTAGCAGCTCCATTTTGTGAAAGAGCACCACATCTGCAGATTGTCTCGCTGCAAGCGCTGCCGCGCATACTGCTTGGATAGTGGTCTGGCAAGGATTGAGCCACTGGATCCAATTTTTTTTAATAAAATGCAATTGGTCTTAGTTTGCTGCCATGACTCTTCAGCAACACTGAGGTCATAAAACCATTCCTGCAGTCTGCTGTTTGCACAAAGGTTTTATTGTAGTCTGGCAAGATAAGGGTTGTTGTTAGGGTGGTGCTCACTCTAACTTATTTTGCAAGAACCACACTGGAGACAAGTTAGTCGTTTTAGAGCAGGCGGAGAGTTCACTCGTCGCTGTGCTTACAGCGATGGTCGAATGAAGTCTGACTCAGGCCTCATCAGGTGCATATTTATTGAGAGAAACAGAGTGGGGTTGAAAGTGGGGGTGTGGGAACACAGGATGGGGTGAAGCCGCTCCCCTGCTGATCAAAGCATAGCAGGGGGCCTTTTACGACGTTCTGTAAACAAAGCAACTTTGATTGCTTCCTCTGCAGCTAGTCAATAAGGTGAAAAGATCTTAGCACTTTGGTCTACTACTTTTGTTAAGACAGGACAAGCTAGTTAAATTATTACAGGTTACATTCCAACATAATCATACGATAAAGATATTCTGTAAACCCTAACAGTTGTAGTTTCCATCAGAGCCTGTTTCAGCACTACAAAAGCATCATCTGCTACTGGTGTCCACATTATTTTTTCTGACATTCTCATGGGGACTCCATGCACAATATTCAGCAGCGGTTGCGTCTTTTCTGCATAATGCGGGATCCATGCTCTGCAGTAATTGCAGAGCCCCAAAAATGATATAATTTGTTTTTTTGTCTCCGGTTTCGGTGCATCTGCAATGATCTGCTTTCTGGTTTTCTGTATCTGTCTTCCAGAAGCTGTCACGTGTGACCTAAATAGTTCACTTCCTGTCTGACCCATTGTAGTTCTTGCTCACTTTATTCCCTGTTTTACAGAGACAGTGTAACAAAGCTAAGGAGTCTTCCTTGCAAGCAGCTTCAATTTCAGAGGCTATCAGGAGACCATCTACATAAACTAGAAGTTGGCTTTTGTTTGACATTTGAAAATCAGCCAAACAGGCCATGATAGCTTGAATGAAAATAGTTGGAATATCAGCAAATCTCTATGGCAATCTGGTGTACGTATAACTTTGTCCTTTAAAGGTAAATGCAAACCAAAACTGTGAGTTTGGGTGGGCTGGCACTGAGAAAAATGCATTGCTAAGATCAATTACTGTGAAAAACTTCTGGTTAGGTTTCAAAGTGTTTAGAAGTGTGTGTGGGTCAGGCACATTAGGTATTCTTGTCTGTACTGCTTCATTTACTTCTCGTAAATCTTGTATCAATCGCCAATCAATTTTATTGGCCTTTTGAACTGGAAAAATAGGAGTGTTGCAAGGAGAATCCGAGCACTTCCTAATGATTCCTCCTGACAAAAGATCATTTATAACAAGGGCAATTCTATTTATCGCCTCCTGTTTTAAAGGATATTGCTTAACTCTTGGACGCCACTCTGATCTTGGTTAGATCTGCACTGGGGGAATGGACGTTAAAAGTCCTACAACAGATGGGCCCTTTGTCCAGAGTTTTTCAGGAAGCTCAGCCAATTCCCTCTCCTCCATTTCAGTCAAACAAACATTAACTAGTCAGGGTCTAGTCAGCAAGTTTAAAACCTTGTTGGCTTGTTAGGGTCATTACTGCACGTTTTGAGTTTTAGCATGCATAAAGTACTTCATTCATTTGCTTTTTGTGTTGAAACTTTTTGACTTTGTCAGGAACTTCCATTTAAACAAAATATATATACGTATATATATATTTTTTTTACTAAATTATAAAGTGCTCTGGTGAAAAAAGTTACTTTTGTGGTATTCGGGTCATTTTTGTTCCTCCTGATGTGCATAGAAGGACAGCTGCTGCAAACATCATCAAAATGACCCCAGGGGTCACGAGGTTTGCTGTGACAAGCGTAAGTGACATCAAGACGTGCTTTGATCTTTTTTTGCCATTGTCACAAAAAAGTCATAATTGCTATGAGTCATTAATTTCAAATAAAATGAGATGGAGATGGATGAGGGTGCGGAAAAGCAATCACATCACACCCATCCTCCGTTCTCTGCACTGGCTCCCCATCAAATTCCGAATTGATTATAAGATCGCCCTCCTCACTCACCATTGTATCATCGGACATGCTCCCCCATACCTCAAAGAACTCCTTGCCCCAAAACCTGCCACCCGAAGCCTCCGCTCATCCAATTCACACCTTCTCCACGTTCCTAAAACCAAGCTGCGCACCATGGGAGACCGGGCCATACAGCCCCTACACTGTGGAACTCCCTCCCCGACCACCTAAGAGCACCCCAATCCACTGACTCTTTCAAAACTGGACTTAAAACTCTTTACCTTAGCATTTCCGTAATTTCTCTCATATCTTGGTTGTCGTCCAGTTGTTTTAAACTTGTCCTTGTTTTTTTGTTTTTTATCTGCCATGTGGCACTTTGGGATTCCGCGAATGTAAAGTGCGTTATAAATATAATTTATTATTATTATTATTATTAGATGTTCTGAAATCTTAATAAATGTTTCTTTGAGGTATTCTCTATCTGTAAATGGCTTCCCATGCTTGACTATTTCCTGAGCAGCCACGAAACTTGCACATGTAGTTGAATTTCCAGTCTTAATCCACTTCTTGAAATGACTTCTGCTCACATCAGCCTTCCGCATCAGCTCCGAAACGGCCTTTTTTCGCTCCTCTCCCTTGGAATATTTTTTAGCAAAGGCCGACTGTTTGTTCTCGAAATGTCTCGCAACATTTGACTTTTTGTTGTTTGCCAATTTTTCACCACATATTAAGCAGACTGGTAAACCAGTTTCATCAGCAGTGAAAGCAAAATAATCTGCCCACGTAGCATTAAACGTTCTGTTATTTTCAGAAATTTTCCTTTTCTTGGATTTATCCATCATTTGCCTTCCAGGCAGGGGTCAAAAAATCATGCTGGTAGTGTGCTGGAAAGATGCCGGCTCCCAGACGTGAGGGACGCCAGGAATTCGAATGTCGCACATCGGCGGTAAAAATATTAAAAAGGTTTCATTTTAATGTTACAAGTTTACCAGAATCTTCAAATTCAGAATTACATTTTAAAATGAACAAACTAAAATAAAGTTTAATTGTTATAAAATACTCATTATTTTCCAAAGTCACAAGGAGCCACGACAGAAGGATGAAAGAGCCACATGTGGCTCCGGAGCCATGGGTTGCCGACCTATGGTCTAGATCAGGCATGTCCAAAGTCCGGCCCGCGGGCCAAATCCGGCCCCCGATCAGATTTCATATGGCCCGCAGCTTCCGTCTTATAATGTATTATTTATGGACCGCCTGCACTGTAAAAACTGAATATAAAAACAAAAATGAAACTTGAACCTGTAATTCCTCCTATTACCAAAGGGTGGCAGCACCACCCCTCGCCGCTCATTTCTGCCATGGCGACTGCAATGAAAACGAGGACAGTTGACATTGAGGGCATTTAATGTTGACATTTAAATTTATTTTATTTTTATTTTTTTTTAGAAAACAAAACCAACAACAGGACTGACCGACAAAGTCGTGGAACAAAAAGACAGGGTGACATTACCAAAGACAGGAACAGAAAGCAAACAGACATCATGACAGTAACACATGCAATGATCCGACGGTGAGCGAGGGGCAGACAGGACTTAAATACAAAACACGTTACATCGATTGCGGTGACACAGGAAGAGAGGGGCGACACGAACAGAAACTATGGCAACCTAGACACATAGCAAAACTGGGGACGAGACATGACAAATCTCCCCTGAAATAAAACTTGTAATCACCTTTCTTCTTGTTTGTTGTCAATCGCGCATCGCATTCAGCCATCCTGTCCCAACACACTTAGTCAAAAAAATCCATAATTGACGACACATCGTTTGATGCGATGGTGCAATCCTTGATGGTGTGTTATTGTCAAATATTGTTTGTTTTTTAATCTCCATCGCGGACCGGACGTCATGCGGAAGCAGTATGACTGTGCATGCGCGAAAGCAGTATGACTGCGCATGCGCACTATGGGTCAGCTGCGCAGAACGGATGCGCAAGACACGTCAGCTATTTACTAATTAGCGAGAGTTCGGTTTAATTAGCAGTTTCATCAGAATGGATAAGAGAGCAAGTTATACTGTAGCATTTCGAAAGAAAGTCATTGAAGTGGCAGAAGAATTAGGCAATAGGGCAGCTGCGCGCCAATTTGACGAATGAGTCAAACATAAGACTCTGGAGGAAGAAAAAAAATCAATTTGATACAGCGAAGGCTTCAGCAATATAGTCCTCTTCTCTTCTTGACTGACAATGAATGTGATAGTTTAATACAATCAGCAAATAACAAAATGCGTATTACAGGTCGGTCATATTTTATTTCACAACACTTTGCCTTGTTCCTTTCGTCTCTGCTGTTCACTTCAAACACGCTCCATACGAGCGCAATGCTCTCGTATCAGACAAGGCTTGCTCGATCACCTGCTCGTTTGCTGTCTGTCACAATGTACCCTACACAAATCCGAGACATTTGTTGCGGCTCCGAGTCACGACGAGGGGCAAGTTTTGGTTTCCAAGGGTGTTTTTATTCCTCTTCAACGTCTCTCCCGTACAGAGCCGCCTTTTTCACGTCCGCACGCCTCTTTCCCGTGCGCGCACGGAGCGCGGTGGTGCGTTTACGGGCAGTCGGAGAAATCAACGCCAACAAAAGAAATTACATCCAGCCTAGTTAAGACCATACCAAAGACTATAAAAATGGGACCCATTGCCTCCCTGCGTGTGTGACGATCATTGGGACTTAAAAAAAAAAATAAATAAATAAAAAAAATTCATAAAAATCGGGTGCGTATTATACATGGGTACAGGCTTTTTTCCAGCATCAGCATGCCATTTTTAGGGTGCGTATTATACATGGGGGCGCACTATACACGGAAAAAAACGGTAATTACCGCATATAAAACCATGCTCAACATAGATAATATGAAATAATCAATACCGAATTAAGGTTTAAGAGATTTAATGAATAAGCAAGAAAAAGAATTACAAGTCGAAAAAACAAAAAACAAGACTCACTCACACAGAACAAAAGAGGAGACTAAAGGTCTAAAATCCTATTTGGTTGAACAAGTCGAGAATCGGCTCTCCTTTGTTCCAAAATCCGAATTCTGTTTAAAAAAGAGGAAAGGTCTGGCCATGAGGAACCTAGCCAAAAAAGTAAAATTTGCGACTTCCCCTTTCTGCCCAGGGCGGCTGTCTCCTCTGCCTTCCTCGAAGCTTAAAATTTGACAAAGTCCAATTCGAAGACTCTGGAAATTCATTTTAGTAGATTTCGGTTCAATCTCAAAAAGAATGAAAAATCCATCTTCGTTCGTTTACTCCGGGCAGCGTCACGGCCATCGCCCTGACTAGGAAGCTCTGTGTCCGGACAACATATTTATAGGCTTCTGGGGTTACCTCATCGTAATATGTAGGCGCACCACTGGTTGTCTTGGCAACCCTGCTTCAAGTAGCAACCACCGGATGCAGATGTTTCCTGTTTTGCTCGTTCTTTCTTTTACTATTAGACCTTAATGTCTCCTCTCAACTTAATACATTCAGGTATGGATGGAACACCAATGTTAAATACAGGTTGGACAAAACATTGCAACATGAATCACATATATCTTGTCTAATAAAGATCAATCTCAACACATAATAGTACTTAACACAATAATGGGTTCCTCCAACTTAAACACATATATTGATATTGCTCAAGCTTACATCTTAAAATTATGGCATGGCAAACTCATATTCCAAAATTGTGCGTTGCTACGTGTTTGAACAGGTCGTGTCCTCCCAATTGCTAACTATTTAATTTATTAGATTTGTTAATTTCCATCAGGTCACCCCTATGTCAAGCTTTAACACCATCTCCTAGTGAAATTTTGAACTACTACATGTTTTGGGATAGCCAATGTGCCTGGGCCAAATTCAATACCTAATTTTACACCATCTCGTACGACCATGCCACTTGCCAGCCCCCATGTATAATACACACCCTAAAAATGGCATGTCGATGCTGGAAAAAAGCCTGTACCCATGTATAATACACACCCAAATTTTGACTCCTACTTAAGTCCGTAAACGTAAAATTATTTCAGAAACAATATCATCTTTGGGAACAACCGGATGTTATTCTGCCGGTCAGTATCACTGCGCATACGCTAGCAAACTCGATAGCGAAGAAATATGTGAGACTCTCAACGGGATCACCAATATTTGAGTGATGTTCCAGTTATTTATTATCTTTCTGTGTGTTCACAATTGTCATGGTGAGCTTTCTGGTGATTTCTTAAGTAGGCTGGATGTATTTTTTTTTGTTGGCGTTGATTTCTCCGACTGCCCAGAAAGGCACCACCGCGATCAGTTAGGTTAAAATGAAAAGAGAGGAAAGTGACGTGCGGACATGTGAAAAAGGCGGCTCTGTATGGGAGAGAAGTTGAAGAGGAATAAAAAACCCCTTGGAAACCAAAACTTGCCCCTTGTCGTGACTCGGAGCCGCAACAAATGTTTCGGATTTGTGTAGGGTACATTGTGACAGCAAACGAGCAGGTGATCGAGCAAGTAATACCTACCTGTAATACGCATTTAGGTAGAGAACTGAACTCTCGCTCTTTATATAGCTGACGTGTCTTGCGCATCCGTTCTGCGCATCTGTAATGGCGGCCTCCGTACGATATCCGGTTTGCGATGGAACAAACAATATTTGACAATAACACACCATCAAGGATTACACCATCGCATCAAACGGTGTGTCGTCAATTATGAATTTTACTGACTAAGTGTGTTGGGCAGGATGGCTGAATGCGATGCGCGATTGACAACAAACAAGAAGAAAGGTGATTTCAAGTTTTATTTCGAGGGAGATTTTCTTCAAAAATTGTTGTACCCGTGAATAATAATAATAATAATAATGCGGACCCCAGATTTTAGGACAATAAATTAATTAAATTTTGCGCATTAAACATGGAAAAAGACGGTAATTTCTAAAGAGACGGTTGAAAAAGAGAAGGATTTCAACCTAAAGAGACACTAGTAGACTAAACATGCTGACACATATGACAAGCTAACAGGGAGTAATAATTTTAAACTCATGTAAATGTAAGGTATTTCAAACAGTTTGTTCAATGTTATCTGACTCTTCAGATATGAATGAAAGGGAGAATTTGTGTTTTTAGAGTTGTTCACATCTGCCTGAATGGGTTATATTTGGTTATTTTGCCATTTGAAAAATAAAGACAATTGGGACAATGGAATTTGTTTTATAACAGTGTGTATTTGCATGAAATTTTTGTAGTTAAAAAATATCTGAAAAAACTATTGGCCCTTCACTTTATAAAATTTGTCCCTCCTTGCAAAATGTTTGGACACCCCTGGTCTAGATGAAATACATCAGAACTTTTGCCTTTTTTGATCAGTTTTTCAGTATGTCTGGCCCACTGCATGGTTGTCGTAACACTAGCAGTGTCCACTTCCACCAAGTGTTTCCTGACCCAGTTGCCTATTTCAAGGCGGAAACCAGTGAGGAGTTCATTTTTAAGCTGTTGCTGATAAGCACTCTCAGCTGCATCATTGAATGGGATGCCACTATGCACCCTGAATTATTTTTCAAATCTTAAGCAAAAATCATCAGTATCTTCCCGAGGCTTCTGTTTTATTCCTGCCAAATGAACATAATTTGCCTGTGTTTGAAATATAGTTCTCACTCTTTGCACAAGATCATTCCATTGTGCTGCATACTCCCGTCCCAATTGATTTCCCTCAACGAGATAGGGGAAAGGCCCTTGGTTATTTCTACCTGTATAATTCCCTCTAACCTTTGCCCATTTTTTTCCCAAAGAAGACATTGCAGCTTCTCCTGCCTCATGCCCATCTAATCTGTAGGAATCAGGGCTGTGGACTTGGTTCGGACTCAGGGACTCGGACTCGGTCGGACTCGGTCATTTTTGCCGGACTCGGACTCGGACTCAGTGCTGATTTTGACCGAGTCCACCGAGTCCGACAATAAAAAAAAAAAAGAGGCAAGACGCAGCCAGAGAGTGTCACGTTACAGTCAGCGCGGTAGGAGTTGTAAGAAGCAGTAAAAACTCCACCAAACTCGCCGTAATGACCCGTGATATATGTTATATCCTTACTATTTTCCAGGTTCTTAGATAGCAAGAATAGGTCGGACAACGACGTGAATGATAACTGCTTTATTCCTTACTCACAGTGCGTTCACAGGGCGTACCACAACACAGAATGCGCCCATCCCACTTCCGGGGTTTTTCAACTACGGAATTTGAGTTAGCCCAAAATACACAACATCTCTTCCCCTCTTACAATGAACGTGCTATATGCACCTATAACTTGACATCTTCAAGATCTATCAATAACTACCATTAAACAAATATCATATATGGTCCAGACAATTATGACAATAATATTCCCATGAAACCTTAACTTTGGGTGCGTTTGGACTACGTCGAATTATACCGAATTATAGCGAAAAACCGATGTCGTACGGCGTCGTACGGCGTCAGCACTATGTTGTTTTCAATAAAAACATGAAGAACTCACGTTTGCGTCAGTCAATTTTAATTTTTATAAAGGATTATTCTCATTTGATGTCTTTAAATTCGTCTGCGTTCTGCCATTGAAGCGGGGTGCATTCAAAAACCAGTCGTACAGACGGAAACGTTTTGTGATCAAATCTTTCATAACGAGAATGGTTTGAGTGAATTGATTTGAATGAATAATTGAGACAAAATTTCAGTTCTGAAGGCTCCTTTTGTCCCAAGCAAAGTGACAGATGGTGGGGAAGGGGGATAAAAATTGTAAAATCAATTCACTCAAATCATTCTCGTTATGAAAGATTTGATCACAAAACGTGTGTGGCTTTTTATTAAATGAACACGTTTGACATTGCTATCGTGTTAGCTTTTAATTATATTGCACTGTCATGTTAAAGCAAATTAATAAATGCAACAATATTAATTTGCTTTGAAAATACCTGAGTAATAAAATAAAATGGATGGATGGATGAATGATGATCACAATTAAGTAGAAAGTCTCCTTTGTAATATATACTCCTTGTAGCCTGTACTCAAAAAGATGAGTTTCTTTGCATTGATGTTTATGCAAAGAGCTCACGTAATTATATTGTTGCGTTTTGGTGAAGTGAATGAGTGTTCCGTCTGTATGACTGGTCTTTGAATGCACCCCGCTTCAATGGCAGAACGCGGATGGCATCAAATGAGAATAATCCTTTATAAAAATTAAAATTCACTGACGCAAACGTGAGTTCATGTTTTTATTGAAAACAACATAGTGCTGACGCCGTACGACATGGGTTTTTCGCTTTCCAAATAAGGGGTCGTCACTAATCATTTGTGTTTAGATAAATGTCTGAGCTATAATGGTGTAATTAATGATTAAAACTTGAAAGTATCTGTTTATTGTATTCGTTTATATGTTTAATAAAGACAAAGCCATCACAAAACTGTTGTAATTATTTAGATTTTGATCTAAATTAGCCTTGAATAAAAAGACTAAGCAGTCACATGAATTAACAGAAAAAAAGGACAGCCAGACTCGGACTCGTGGCCAAGAGGCCGGACTCGGACTCGGTGCAAAAATCCGACCGAGTCCACAGCCCTGGTAGGAATGTATGATTCCAGCCATGTCTTCTGCCCATTTCAAAGTCAAAGTCTGCTTTATTGTCAATCTCTTCACATGCCAAGACACAAAGAAATCGAAATTATGTTTCCACTATCCCACGGTGACAAGACATAGTACACGACATACATACAACACAAAATAAAAACAAGAAGGCACAAACGATGAATAATAAGAGTGATGAATAAATAATAAATAAACAAATAACACAATAAATAAGAGGAGCAAAACGGAGCAAGTGTGCATACAGCAGACAGTCAGAATATAGCGCAAAAGTACAGGACGCTACGCAGAAGGGGGGAGAGAGTTCAGGAAGCTGTTGGTGAGTCTGGTGGTGCGGGAGCGCAGGCTCCTGTACCTCTTCCCAGAGGGCAGAAGATCGAACAAAGAGTGAGCGGGGTGACTCACATCACTCACAATCGTGGTCGCCTTGCGGGTGAGATGGGAGGTGTAAATGTCTTTCAAGGAGGGGAGTGAAGCACCAATAATCTTACTAGCCATGTTCACTATGCGCTGGAGGGCCTTCCTGTTGTAGTCAGTGCAGCTACCACCCCAAACAGCAATACAACTGGAGAGGACGCTCTCAATGGTGCCACAGTAAAATGTAGTCATGACGGCCGGAGGAGCACACGCTCGCCTGAGTTTCCGCAGGAAGTATAGGCGGCGCTGGGCTTTCTTCGCCAGTGATGCGGTGTTGGTGGACCAGGAGAGATCCTCACTGATGTGCACCCCCATGAACCTGGCGCTGCTCACTCTCTCCACCACAGCACCGCCGATGGTAGAGATGCACCGATCCGATATCTGGATCGGATATCGGCCCCGATATCAACAAAATAGATGGATCGGGTATCGGAAAATGCAGCCGATCTGCGAGCCGATATTTTCCTTAATCTATTAGGACGCGGGCTACGTCATACGTCAGCAGCACGTGTGCCGCACGCCACGAGAGTTTTCTAAACAAACGCAAACATGGAGCGAACGTTCGCTTCTCTTCCCCGGGTTGCTAAGCGGACGTCAAACCCTGCGCGTTCGCTTCTCTTCGGGTTGCTAATGGGACGTCAAAGGCTGCGCGTTCGCTTCTCTCCCGAATGGGGGGGGCTAATCGGATGTCAAACGCTGCGTGTTCGCTTCTCTTCCGGGGGGGTGTTAATGGGACGTTAAACGCTTTGTGTGCCGGGCTCCATCTAGTGTGGAAACTGAGAAGCTGAGCTCAAGCTTCTTGTGCGGGCCATATTCAATTATGTTTTCAGAATTTGCTGCGGGCCAATAAAAACTGGACCGTTAGTTTGGAAACCCCTAATTTAGAGCAAAGAACTGTGTAGTCTGCCTGATGCCATTGCCTTTGGTTTTTTCTGTTCCACATGTAGAGTTATGTAGCTTGTTAAGTCAACCATAATATCGGATCGGTATCGGGTATCGACCCGACGTAGCAGTCCGAGCTCCTTTAATGTCCCCGCATCAAAGTCCAGAACTCGACAAAACTCGCTTTCGCCGATGTCGAGCAGAACCTGCCTGCCGTACTTGTAGCACGACTCAGTACGACGAGACGAACACATAAAACTGCCGGACAAACACTCATTTGACGAACAAAACACCGTACGGGCGGGACAAAGAGAGGTCGCTGCGTATGCAGAGGTATAGGTGCCTGCGCTCCCGCACCACCAGACTCAACAACAGCTTCATACTCCAGGCTGTTAGGATCCTGAACTCGCTTCCCCTTTCTGCGTAGCGTCCTGTACTTTTGCGCTACGCTTACTGTCTGCTGTATGCACACTGGCTCCGTTTTTCTCCTCTTATTTATTGTGTTATCTGTTTATTTATTATTTATTCATCACTCTTATTATTTATTGTTTGTGCCTTCTTGTTTTTATATTGTGTCGTTTACTTGTATGTCTATCGGGTAATATGTCTCGTCATCGTGGGATAGAGAAAACGTAATTTCGGTTTCTTTGTGTGTCTTGACATGTGAAGAGATTGACAATAAAGCTGACTTTGACTTTTGAAATAAGATTTTTTAACCTTCATTCTTAGACTAATAGCTATACTGTAAATAAGATCTTTCACTTTTATTCTCAGACTTCCTTTTATACTTTTTTAAATTTTGTAACGTTTGCACCAGGAAGGGAGCAGCTATCCAAATTTCATTGTACAACTAAGTTGTAAAATGACAATAAAGGGCATTCTATTCTATTCTATTCTATTCTATTCTATTCTATTCTATTCTATTCTATTCTATTCTATTCTATTCTATTCTATTCTATTCTATACATTTTCATCTAACCAAATCTGGGCCGCTTTACACCCCTGGTGTAGGAGTTATACACTGACATCAACGGAATTATGTCTTTCTTGATACTGGGAGTGCCTACTTCTCCCTGCTTTTGATTGATTGATTGATTGAACTTTATTCATCCCACAGCGGGGAAATTCACTTGTCACAGCAGCGCATATGAGTGCAAGAATAATACAAGTGCAAGAATAAAACAAGTGCCAACATTTCAAAAAAGAGTCAGAATCATAGTCAGCTTTATTGTTAATTCCTTCATGCCAAGACACACAAAGAAATCAAAATTACGGTTCCCCTATCCCACGGTGACGAGACACAGTACACGATAAACATACAAGTAAACAACGCAAAATAAAAACAAGAAGGCACAAACAGTGAACAATAAGAGTGATGAATAAATAATAAATAAACAAATAACACGGTAAATAAGAGGAGCAAAACGGAGCAAGAGCGCACAGCAGACAGTCAGAAAGGGTAAATAACAGACAAGGACAAGTGTCGCCAGTAGAGATGAAACACATTAATTTCAACAGGTGCCACGTATGTTGAAAAGTCTGACAGCAGAGGGAATGAAGGAACTGCGGAATCGTTCCTTCCTACACCGAGGGTAAAAAAGTCTGCTGCTAAAGGAGCTGCTCAGGGACCACACAATTTCATGGAGGGGGTGAGAGGTGTTGTCCATGATGGATTTAAGCTTAATCAATGTCCTCTTCTCAGCCACAACCTCAATGGAGTCCAGGGGACAGACCAGGACAGAGCTCGCTCTTCTGACCATCTTATTCAGTCTTCCCCTGTCCCGGTCAGTACTGCCCCCATCCCAGCAGACTACAGCGTAGAGGATGGCTGAGGCCACCACAGAGTCATAGAAGGTCCGGAGGAGAGCCCTGCACACACTGAAGGATCTCATTCTCCTCAGCAGGTGGAGGCGACTTTGGCCCTTTTTGTACAGGGCGTGGGTGTGATTAGTCCAGTCCAGTTTGTTGTTAAGGCGAACGCCCGGGAATATGTAGTTTTCCACTACCTCAATGTCCGAGCCCTGGATGTTCACCAGAGTGAAGATGGGTGTTGTACTCCCGAAGCTGACAATCAACTCCTTCGTCTTGCTGGTGTTCAGCTGAAGCTGGTTGAGCTCACACCAGCTGACAAAGTCCTTGATGACCGTCCTATATTCCAGATCATTCCCCTCCGAGACATATCCAACAATGGCCGTGTCGTCGGATGTGGCAGTGAGCGGTGTCGTGGGTAAAATCTGAAGTGAACAGGGTGAAAAGGAAAGGAGAGAGCACCGTACCCTGGGGGACACCTGTGCTGCAGCGCTCTACGTCGGACTCACAGCGATGTAACCGGTCGGTGAGGAAGTCCGTTGTACATGCAGCCAGGCACTGGTCCACACCCGCCTTCTCCATCTTCATCCTATGCAGTGATGGCTGGATGGTTTTAAAAGTGCTGGAGAAATCAAAGAACATGATCCTCCCAGTGCTCTTGTTGTCCTCCAGGTAAAGCTGTGTTCTGTGCAGTAAATAAATCACTGCATCATCCACCCCAACACCAGGCCGGTAAGCAAACTGCAGGGGGTCCAGCTGCGCTCCCACTAGTGAACGCAGGTGACCCAGGAAGATCCTCTCCATATTCTTTATCAGGTGGGAAGTCAAGGCAATCTGCCTGAAGTGGTTAAACTCTTTGGCGCACGGCACCTTCGGTACGTGGACCACGCAGGAGGTCTTCCACAGTCCTGGGACCTTGTTCAGGCACAGGCTCAGGTTGAACAGGTACATGACGTAATGTAATGCACGTAATCTAGCTGTGCGGAGAAACAATCGGGTGTAACCTCGTTGCCGTAGCGAATAAATGAGTACCCTGGTCGCCTCCTCCCTATCACTTGCACGAGTTTAGGGTGAAAATTCTTTGTGCAGCAGTGCATGAGTGTCTGTGTGTTTGAAGAACACAGGGACGTCTAGTTTCCCCATTATATCAAATTCCGGTCCCTTGAACGTGGTTGCGTCTAAAAAAATTCATCTCACTCCCGCTAACGTGTACCGTAACTTAATCCAGGAGTGCTGGTCATTTAGGGTTTCTAAGGAATGATCAAATTCTTTCTCAAATTGAGCTCCAACAAAGTCATAATGTGCTCATCCAGACGGCCCACCACCGGATTACAAGCCAGGATATATTGCACACCACCTCCAAGCCCTTAGCTGTTTCAATATTGGTCTACAAACTTTCCACATCCATGGAGAACAACAAGCAAGTTTGAGGCAATTTAATGTTTTTGCCTTAGAGATAAAATCATTAGTATCATGAAGATAACTAGGGTACAGCATTGATAATGTATTCAATTAGTGATTCAACAGCTGCGTCGAGCTGTAAGACATTCCGAAACTATGGGACGCCCCGGTGCCATTATGTAAGGCCACGGCCACGATCCTGGTGCTTATATATTTTGGGCAGCAAGTAAAGTACCTCGGATGTGGCGGAGACGGCCCCTTTATATAGAGCAATTGTTTTTTGGTAATGCAATGTCCCTCTCACATTTGATCCAACACTGCATGGACTGCGGTTTCTGTGGTTGGGTAAATTGGTGCTTGGAGAGGCAGGTAGTACTCCGTATTGCGGAGCTGTCGGTGTGCCTCCCGTACGTAATTCTTTCTGTCCATAATGACCACCGCTGAACCCCTTGTCCACTGGCTTGATTACCAAGTTCTCGAGGGAGACCAATTCGTCAAGGGCTTGCCTTTCGCCCTTTGTCAAAATTGGCACCTTTTTTGGCACCGCATATTGCGCCACAAGCGCCCTATCTGTCATCGATGTGATAGTTTTGAACCACATGCAGAAACCGACTCAAAAGTCCAAGATGAATGTGGCGTATTTATTGGAGGGGAATACTGCAGCGATGGAGCAGGAGGGTCCGAGCCAGGAGAACGGAGTTGGAGCTGGTGGAGCGTGTGGAGTACGGCCTGAACGGGGTGAATCTTGTCGAAGGTCCGTGGAGGGACTCCAAGAGCTAGAATGCAACAAGAGAAGGTCAGAGAGTATGACGGAACTGTGGCGGAGATTGAACGGCGGACCGGAGGATCAGGAGACGCGGCGTCGACAAGCAGGGTGATCTACATAGGCACTTAGGCAACGAGTTGCTGGCAGCTCGCTCCTTAAGAGCCTCCCCATAAAGAGCCTGATCAGCCACACCTATGGGTCTTCCACCACCCTGCTCACGGTTGCCAAAGAGAAAGCTCCCAGACCCTCACACCCCCCCCTCAACAGCCGCCACCCGGCGGCCCAGAAGACGTAGACAGGAGCGATGACCAGTAGTCCGAAATCAGTGAAGGGTCACAGATGTAGGAATGGGGCACCCAAGACCGGTCCTCGGGACCATAGCCCTCCCAATCGATGAGGTACTGCCAACCACCCCCCCGCTGACGAGAGTCGACGATCCGTCGGACCTGTTAAATTGGGTGCCCCTCAAAGTCCCGAGCGGGAGCGTGGCCGGAGGGAGGAATGTGCTGGACCGGACAGGTTTTATCTGGGAGACATGGAATGTGGGATGAATCTGGAGGTTCGGAGGTAGACGGAAACTGACTGCTGAGGGACAAATAGGATTTTGCACGAACCAATAAAGCGTGGAGCAAGTTTCTTTGATATGGACTTGAGGGGAATGCCACGGGAGGAGAGCCAGACTCTCTGACCAAGGGAATATTGCGGAGCGGGTGTACGTTTTCGGGCGGCGTATTTACGGTTCTGTTTGACAGTGCGTTGGAGGGCTTTGATGGCTTACAGCGGCGCATGTGGTGGTGAGCAGAAGTGACTGAAATCTCCTTCTCGTCAGCAGGGAATAGTGGAGGTTGATAACCAAGAGACACTTCAAACTGGGATAGGCCTGTGGCAGCGGAGACCTGCGAGTTGTGCACCTATTCCACCCATGGAAGGAACTTGTTCAACTCGGACGAGTTATCGGAGGTCAGACATCGTAGTTCGGCTTCAAGTTCTTGGTTCATGCGTTCTGTCTGCCCATTTGACTGGGGATGGTAGCTGGATGTTAGAGAGACCTTTGCACCAAGAGCTGAACTGAGCTGCTTCCAAACTTGGGAAATTAATTGAGGGCCTTGATCGGAAAGGATCTCCTGTGGGATGCCATGGATACGGAAAATGTGCTTGACTAGGAGTTTGGCAGTCTGGAACGAAGAGGGGAGTTTCTTGAGAGGGAGTAGATAACATGATTTTGAGAAACGCTCGATGATGGTGAGGATGGTGGTCATACCTTGTGACACAGGTAAGCCTGTTAGACATCCAGTGCGATATGGAACCAGGGACGTTTGGGTATGGTGAGAGGCTGTAGAAGTCCAGCGTCCAGAGTCTGTGGGTCGCCTTGTTGCGTGCGCAAATGAGACAGGCGAGAACATATTCCCTGACATCCTTGTGGACGGATGGCCACCAGAAGCATCTGGCGACTAGTGCAATGGTGTGACTGGTCCCGGAATGGACTGAGAACTTGGCAGAGTGAAATCAGTTAATGAGGCGTGAGCAGATTGGGGACGGGACATAGGTCTTACCTGGGGGACCCATACCCGGATCAGGTTCCTGAAGCTGAGCCTGAGCAACTGTTTTCTCAATATTCTAGGAAAGGGGATGACGCAATTGAAGGGAAGAATGGGAGCTGGTTGATCTTCTGACTCGTCGGGTGCGAACTGTTGTGACAAGGCATCGGGTTTTGTGTTCTGGCAAAGATGCAAACACTTTTTTTTTGTCACCTGGTGTGAGTAAAATCAGTATACAAAGTTTTCAAAAGGATTGTAATTTTTTTATAAACCTAGAAATGTGAAGTTGATCTACTTTTTGATGGACAAATTGAACAGGGAGAAAAAGAGGGACCAGCAAGATTGTCGGGCATTCAGACACTTAGCGGACTGTAGGTAAGATAGGTTCTTGTGATCGGCCCAAACCAACACGGGCTGTCTGGTGCCCTCCAGCCAATAGCGCCACTTCTCGAGCACAACCTAATGGCCAGCAGTTCCCGGTTCTTGACGTCGTAGTTCCTCTCTGCCGGAGATAGCCGTCGGGTAAAGAATGCACAGGGGTGAATGAAGCTTGCCATTGTCATGTAACATGGAGTGTGTGTGTGTGTGGGGGGGGGGAACAAATGGTGCATGGTGTGTATGGATTGCTCCCAGGAATAAATTGGCGGGGCTGACATTCCAAATTTTAACAGCAGATTGTGCAAAATCTGAGTTGGGAATTAGTGAATGAATTGGCAAAGCTGAAATTTCAACATTTTCCAATAGATGGAGCCATACCGTATCAGGACACCGAAATTGAGCGTGGTCAAGATCATGGGTCACACATGCGAGCACAAAGGTGGTTTTTATTATTCTTTTAGTTGTATTTTATTTTACTTGCTTGGCTGAAATATATTCTGTAGCAATATTATCACAGAATTAGACTAAGCTGCCCACCCTTATGAGAATAGGGGTGTGTTAAAAAGAGTAAAACAGATGAGTTCTTGTTTTCTTTTAATATTATTTTGTTTTATTTTAATTGTATTTTATTTTACTTGCTTGGCTGAAATATATTCTGTAACCACTTAAAGCGATATTATCACACAATTGGGAAAGGAGGCCCACCACGAAGTGGTGTGTTAAAAAAAGGAAAAAATCAATTCAAAGGCTTTGATTTATTTTTTTGATTTAATGTTTTAGTAAAGTCTGACTTTGAAGTATTGGTTTTATAAAAGGGGAAGTAAAGAAAAGAGGAAGTGGGGTGCTGGTCAGGGTTTCTGCAGAATTTTGGTGGAAAGAGAGTGGGACGGAAATAGCTGCTCGGAAAAACCCCAGGGTGATGAGCGTGGGAAATTGGACAGTATAGAAGCCGTAGGGGTGGGAAGCTGGACAGTATAGAAGCCGTAGGCGTGGGAAACTGGACAGTATAGAAGCAGGACAGTATAGAGGCCAGCGGGAAAGGGGAAGGGCCAGAGAAGTCTACAAAAAGGTTACCTTGGACATCTACGGGGCTCTCTCCCGGACCACGGTCATATC
Source organism: Syngnathus typhle (assembly GCF_033458585.1). Lineage (NCBI taxonomy): Eukaryota > Metazoa > Chordata > Actinopteri > Syngnathiformes > Syngnathidae > Syngnathus > Syngnathus typhle. Next base: position 1,573,202 of record NC_083738.1, on the reverse strand, counting down.
AAACAGAAGCCGGTAGGAGTTTCAAGACTTTTTTCCAAAGCCTTTGAGATCTTTGTGTAAGACGCAAGATTGCTGGCACGGATTAACTTGGATTTACTCAAAAGAATTGGACTGAACAACTTTGCTTGAGAAACTAGGTGAGAGGACCAACTCTTTCTGTATTTCCGTGCGGGGAGGGAGACCGTTACCGGGTAGTTGGTTCTCCCGTGGCCGAACTAGTTTCTAAATTGGATTTTTAGAAACAAAATCGAATTGATCACTCGACTTTATTTCCACCAAAAAATAACCCCCAATTGGTACCTTCCTTTTCCTCTTTTCTGATTTAATTTTTGCAATCAAAATTACTCCAGGATTGACTGATTGTATTTGCCAGGGCATCAGTGACTGGAGTTGTTCACTTTTTGGAGGATTGAGATTTGTAATTTTATTTCATGTTTCTTCAATAAAAGAGTTGTATATACTCATTTAATTCGTTGTGCGCTAATTTGTATAATATATGCAATCGATTGTTTGTGGATGGGTTGATAAGACGATTTATTAACAGGAGATTTTAAGAATTAGTGAATAATGCATTAAATTTATGTCCAAAAACTATCTTTGCCATACTTCTGCTAATTTGACTCCCGAAAAAAGGGAAGTAGGCTCGCGGCTTCATCAAAAGCGGAACGGAGCCTGATCAAAAGTATTTAATTTAATCGGGCCGCGTCAAAAGCTACTTGGAATGATTTTGAGGGATTAATTTGCCTTCAGAATTAATTACAGGGTAATAATAATTTGATTAAATCATCTCTTATTTATTGTTTCTGCCTTCTTGTTTTTTATATTGCGTTGTTTACTTGTGTGTCTATCGTGTAATATGTCTTGTCACCGTGGGATAGGGAAAACGTAATTTCGATGTCTTTGTGTGTCTCGGCATGTGAAGATGTTGACAATAAAGCAGACTTTGACTTTGACATTTAACCCGTATTAAGTAAAATATTATTTTGTTGGAAACAATCGAATTCGAGGAAGCACTTTTACGGTTAAGTGTCTATATATATAACGTTAGAATTAGTGATAATGTATTAAATTTATTCTTAAACATTATCATTGTCATACTTTTGTTAAATTGACTTTTTTCAGAAAAAAGGGAAGTAGTCTCCTTACTTCCCCAAACCAGCAAGAGCGGGGCCTCATTAAAAGTTACTTCGACGAGAGTAGCGCTACGGGCCGCTATAGACGAACGAATCCCTGAGGCCTTAACAAAGGCATCTAAAAGTATCCGTAACGAAATACCAGCATCAAACAACTGAAGGGAGCCATCAATACGGCGCGGTCATACCGGCGACTTGCCTCGAATTGAGTTACTCGGCTTGCGCGTCGGATGACTTAAGCGGGATTGACGTCGTATAGAAGTTGGGTTGATTCCAAGAGAATTAATTTAACTCGGGTGGTCATTTACGGACGAGTCCCTTCGCCCCGGCTTATTGAACCCGTTACTGGGGAGCCGGAGGCACTTTATTGAAAAGTGCACGTTTGACATTTTGGCGCCCAACGAGTTGAGGGGGGTTGTGAGTTAAGATTTAATAATAGATGTTTGCTCGCAGCTCCAAAACGAACCTGTGTGGAGTTTTTCAGTTTTTTCTTCCCAGTAACTGTCATAATTCCACTCACTGATACAAACAAATGTCAGAACGGCCTTGAGTGACATAAAACAGTCTCTTTAAGGAATACAGTTTCCTAGAAAAATAACCTTTAAAAGCACGGGAGGATTCGAACTGTTTTGTGTCATAGTAAACGGTGACCGCTACCTCTTAGCACGTTAATTTAAGGATGAGTAAAGATGATCTCCTTCTTAACTTGTACTTGTATGGAGTACTAAAAATAACATTAGTGGTGTACGCAGAGTATGCGGCACAACTTGCTAAAGCTAGAGGGGTCGGTACGTGGGCACGGATTTTGGTTACAGACAGAGAAGACGAACCAGTAGACGAGGAACCAGTGAATGTTTTAGGTTCATCCGAAAACCAAAGCCAAGAAGGAGGCAGACACCTTGAGGACCAAACGAAAAGTCTATTCTTGATCTTCGAAAAGTAGAAAGTTTTCTCTCTTCTGCATTTTCCTCTTCCTTTTTATTTATTATTTTATTTTATATTTATATATATAGTATATATATATATTTTTTCCTCCTCACAAAAGACTGAGTGGGAAAGTTGGACGCCGCAAGTGGATCACAAACTTTTTGTTTCCCGACGCTGAGTGGATTACAAAATTATTTTTTTTGTTCCTGAACAAATGGATTACAACCTTTTTGTTTCCCGACGCTGAGTGGATTACAAATTTTTTTGTTCCTGAACAAGTGGATTACAACCTTTTTGCTTCCCGACGCTAAATGGATTACACATTTTTTTGTTCCTGAACAAGTGGATCACAAACTTTTTGTTTCCCGACGCTGAGTGGATTACAAATTTTTTTGTTCCTGAACAAGTGGATCACAACCTTTTTTCTTCCCGACGCTGAGTGGATTACACATTTTTTTGTTCCTGAACAAGTGGATTACAATCTTTTTGTTTCCCGACGCTGAGCGGATTACAAATTTTTTTGTTCCTGAACAAATGGATTACAACCTTTTTGTTTCCCGACGCTGAGTGGATTACAATTTTTTTTGTTTCTGAACAAGGGGATTACAACCTTTTTGTTTCCCGACGCTGAGTGGATTACAATTTTTTTTGTTCCGGAACAAGTGGATTACAATCTTTTTGTTTCCCGACGCTGAGTGGATTACAATTTTTTTTGTTCCTGAACAAGTGGATTAAACCTTTTTGTTTCCCGACGCTGAGTGGATTACAATTTTTTTTCGTTCCTGAACAAGTGGATTACAACCTTTTTGTTTCCTGACGCTGAGTGGATTACAATTTTTTTGTTCCTGAACAAGTGGATTGCAACCTTTTTGTTTCCTGACGCTGAGTGGATTACAAAATGTTTTGTTCCTGAACGAAGTGGATTACAACATTTTCGTCTCCCGAAGCATTGTGGATTACAATTGTTGTTGCTGTATTCATTTGGTGGATTATAAATTATTATTATTTGAATTAATTTTTATTTTTAATTTTTATTTGTATTATTTGTTATTTTATTTTATTATTACTATAATTTTTATTTTTTTATTTTCTTTTCTTCTTCCCTTTCTTTTCTTTTTCTTTCTCACTCTCCTTTTTTTTCTTTTTCTTTTCGTTTTCCCCTATTATCTCGTTACTTTTTCCGTTGAGTACAACAGTTGAACCTGAACGAGGGTAGTGAGGATTTTTACAGTACAGGAGAAAGACGACCGGTCAATACGATCCTCTTACGGCTTGTCTGGTTCATGATTTTTGATTGTTGGCAACCGTCTGTGACTTACAGGTTCCCCAGAATTCGGGCTGATGATTAGCCGTCACTTTCTGTTCGCTACAATAACGTTTGAATTCATGACTTGATGGCGGCGCGTGCACATGCAGCGGCCTCTCTGTCCCGAACGGTGTTCTGTTTTGTCGTTTAACGTGGGTTTGTCCGACAGTTTTGTGTGTTCGTCTCATCGCACCGAGTTGTGCTACAAGTACAGCGGGCTGGTTCTGCTCGACATCGGCGAAAGCGAGTTTTGTGGCGATCTGGACTTTGAAGCGGGGACATTAAAGGCGCTTGGTCTGCTCCGTCCTGAAGCGTCGGAAGCGGTGTGCGAGGAGGCTGAAGAGGGGCGATAGCGGGGGCGTCCGGGACAGGCTGGCGGCCAACCCAGCTCGCCCAGCCTTGCCTTCCTTTCTTCTGGCGAACGTTCGATCGCTGGTCATCAACATGCCTGCTGAGATCTACGAACCGGACAGTGCGTAACTGCTGTGCATCTGGAGCGGCTGGCGTGCTATCGGGCAGACCGGGCCATTGTACGAGGGGGAACATCGCGAGGAGGTGGAATGCGCGTCTACATCCGTGACGAATGGTGCTGGGACTCTGTGGTGGGATGCAAGCACTGCTCGCCTCTGGCGAAGTTTGTGATCTCCAGGCTTTTGGGGTCCTGAACACTCTCCCCCGTTGTTTACTTGTATGTTACTCGTGTACTGTGTCTCGTCACCGTGGGATGGAGGAAACGTAATTTCGATTTCTTTGTGTGTCTTGGCATGAAGGAATTGACAATAAAGCTGACTCTGATAAAGCTGACTCTGAATTGCAATTTGCTGTTGAATGTACCCTTGTTAGAGTATCCTGTCAGTAGAGTGACTGGGTGGGATAATCAGAAAAGATAAAAAGTGCATCCCGCCGTTGAGAGCATCAATAGGTGAGGCAGGAGATCTCACATTGGTGTTCTGAGTAGAGGCGACGCAAAAGGCGCCGCTGAGTAACGAGGAGCTGTATTGTCCCTATTCCGATTGCGCACGGATAGGCTTCGAGAGGAGACAGCTCAACCCTACAACTGAAGACACTGCTATTGACGGAAGGGATGGCTAGCAGCGTCAGAGGAACGGACCCCGAATCTGGTCATCCTACCGAAGGAACCAGGCACGAGGGGTCTAATCCAGACCCTCTAGGACGACATAAAGAACCAGTATGTGTGATACTGTATGGAGGAGGCTTGGAAAGGTAGCCTCAGAAATGGACTGACTACATAGTGGGATCAAACCCGTCGATCGAGGAGGAAAGCCTCTCGACGCAAGTAAAGGAAGCCATCGAGAGAGATGGAAGATTTTTTGCCGAGCAACCAGGAGAAGATGGATTACCAATCATAGTGTCAGCCCATCCTGAGAGGGGCTACACTAGAAGAGAAGCACCTGACTGGTGTGAATGGGGGCAAAGATGGTGGAGGAATGTAATATGGTAAAATTGATAAGCACAAGTACAGATTTGGACTCAATAGTGAAAATGCTGTCCAATGAAGCTGGCATCAAAGGCGAGCTGGCAACTCCATTACCTGAAGAAGTGAAGGCAGTGCCTCGCGATTACGAGTGCATGCAACATTTGGCGAAGATGAGAACCATTTTAGAGAAAAAGATCAATCGACCAGTATTTTCCAGTGAGGAAGAAGAGGAAGTGCCTAACGAGGAGGAAGGATTGGGCACGCAGAGACACAGGGGAGGTTTGGGGGGGCAGGGACACTCGGCGCGGAGGTTCTCGTGCACCGAAGTTTAATCTCCTCTTCCGAAAAGACCCCCTGCCGTCTCTGCCAGAAGAATCAACAAAGAAAGTAATTGTTGGAAATGGAGTGCTGATGTGTCAATTTGTCGGAGATATTTGGTCACTGACAGGAGATGCCCTCATTGTTTTCACCAATGACAAGTTCCGTGCATGGAACCAAACCTTTGATTCACGGCTGAGATTAATGGCCGGTGAAAAATACATTGAAGACCTGCACGATGCGAGACGACAGAAGGAGCATGACCCGGAGGATCTTACTTTCATTTTTACAAGTGGAGGAAGATCAAACTACTACATGATAATACACGCTGTCGTGCAGAAGTGGCGGGCGAACCTGAACCAGCAGGACTACCTGAAGATGATGACAAGAATCCTGGAGAAAGCGGTGGATGCTGCCGTCGAGAGGGGAGCCAGAAGAATAGTTACAGAAGTAAATGGTATTAGATACGGAAGAATGTCATGGAAGATTGCCGAGACTGCAATTGCTGGGGCATATAAGCTGCAAATATCCACCCCAATCACAGCAGTGGAAGGGCTGGAGTTTGTTCTGGCAATATCAGCCTCTCAAAGAAGAGAAAGAGAACTGGTAGCCCTGGAAGCCACTTATGGCCAAGCATTACAGGTGGCACGGAAAGAACAGAAGATGGAGCAGCAAACACAGCACACAGTGGCAGTCCTGCCCCATCCATCGGGCAAAGCAGTTCGAACGGAAGGAGAAGGGGGAACTGGCTCGGATTCCATTCCAGGACCGCAAAGGAACACCGTAAGGTCAAGGACACCATCGCCAGCCACAGGAGATGAGGAGGAGGTAGTGGCAATCGGAATCAACACGGAGAGAACCGAACCAAGGGGGCCAGATCCAACACCAATGTGGAGCCCAGCTCCACCAAAACAGAAACCGACACACGAGAAAAGGATTGAAAAAGGGAAGAGAGTGGTTATAAGATCTGCCCGAGAAGTTACAGGTGTCTCTTACCGAGCACGCCTGATGTCTACTCCCAAGAACCGAGCCTCCACGGTTCAAAGACCACGTCAACAAACAAGACCAAGAAACGCCGAGGTTGGTGCCATTGAACACGCCCCTACACCTCAAGCAACGACGTGGTCTCCGAAGAGGAAAATCAGGCTTCTGTGATGTCGGCCGTGGTCCCTCCTGATCCGAATGACCCCCCACCGAGAATTGTGAGAGGAGCAACCCAGAAAGGAATCAAGAAACAAAGGCCAGTGCTAAACATCTATCAGGCTTCTGAAAGGCTGGCAAGGGACATTCAATTAGGATGGGTAGAAACCAAGGATGGAAGGAAGACCTACATCCCAGAAGTCAGGCAGAAAGAATACCCATTCCCGCCGGCCTGGTGGGAAAAAATAGAAAGGAACATAAACGTCCCGGTGAAATTAACTTACAGGGAGGCAATGAACGTGTTAACCACACCAGCCTACCATACTCTAGTAAGTTACACCGACTTGACAAAAGATTTTAGAGAAGGCTTTGTGACTGTAATGTATGACGTACTATTGCGAAGGATGAAGCAGGGCGTGTATGATGCCGCTCAAGAAGAACTGAGAGCGTGTGATGACCTGGACGTACACGCTGCTAATCCCACTATGTCCACGCAAACCAACATAATTGCAAACTCCACCTCCACCCAACAGGCTCAGCCGAACACCACGCAGATGGGAGCGACTTACCTGGATAACACAGGGATGCCCGCAAACGACATGGAAAGAGAAACAAGAGCCTTTAAGACCCTAAAAGCCATGGTGCGCGTTAAGTACCAGAAGGAAAGTGTCAAGGAATATTTGTCGGCAACTTGGCCAGTTATCAAAGACGGGCCGGGTGGAGAATTGTCAAAAAAGATGTGGCTGCAATACATTACAGCCGAGCCCATCGGCCAAGATGAGACAGCACAGAAAGCCTATCAAAGATGGGTGAATGACGAAGAAGATGACGAAGATGTGCATATAACCAGAGCTAAGGAAGCACTAAAACAGGATCTCACCTTGTTGAATGTGTGGCATAAGTTGAAGCAAGTGGTAAGCCCAAACAGATATGTGCGAGTTTTGAGAGCAGTTACCGAGGATAAGGACACTGCTTTTGTGAAACTGGGTGCGGAGGCAACTCTGGCACAAATCAAAGAATCCATAAAGAAATGGGACAGAGTAACAAAACACTACATGGAGAGACAAAAGCCAAATCCATCGGCCAGTGCTTGCTCTCGCACAGAAGAAACGCAGGCAGGGCGGAAGCCACCACCAAAGCCAATTGATGAGAAGGGGCAAAGGTTTAATGATGACCAGAGGCAAAACACTCAAGGCAGGCCAAAATCGATGGGTAGTAAAGCAAATCCAACAGGATACGTGGCAAAAGAAGTATATGACAAGATGTCACCAGAAGAGAAGAAGGCCCTAGCGGAGGCTCGCAAGGCTGCGGCCCCTGCAGGGCCCTGGAAATGAGTGAGGAAGAGGCGCGGGTCACCCTGACGGGTGTCTACAGGAACGGAGACAACCTCTACGCTGAAATCAAAGGAGATCCATATTTGGTGGATACCGGAGCCGAGGTGTCAATGACCCGCAAAGCCTTAAAAAGAAAAGGACACCTAACTGTGATGGTGGCAGATGGATCAGTGACTAGTATGCCCATTGGAATATGGAAAGGAATAGTTTGGGTCAAAGGGCCCCATAATCTATTGACTTTGAGAGACGCAGAAGATCTAAAGAAACCGATCCACCAGCGTCTGTCAGTAAAAGCAAGATTGGAAATGATAAGAGCAAAAGCAGTCCGTGTGGGCCCAACAAAAATTATAAAATTATGCCACTGGAGGAGTGGTACAAGCCTGTGGATGTGGAGACCGTCAAGAGCCAACTGTTCCAGGACAGCGACCTGTCCCCGGACGGAAGGCGGAAACTGACCAATATATTGGAGAAAGCAGCCGTGGCGCATTTCAAGAACGACTGTGGAGACCTTGGATCAAAGTACATCCACACAATTGAGGGGGGAGTACATCCACCGGTGAGACAATATCCCCTGAACCCGGAAGCAGTGGCTGAAATGGAAACAATTGTAAAGGAACTTTTACAGCTTGGCATCATTCGGGAAGAGCCGAATCCGGTGACCAACAGCCCAATTCAAGCAGTGAAGAAACCAGAGGCGACCGGGGGAGCCTGGAGGCCGGTGATCAATTTTAAAGCTCTTAACCGCCGGACGGTGGCTAATCGAGCGAGCCTCATAAACCCCCAGGCATCCCTCAAGACGCTGAGAGTGAAAAGATACAAGTCATGCATTGACTTGGCAAATGGATTTTTTTCATTACGGCTAGCCAAAACATCACAAGGGAAAACAGCATTTACACACAGGGGGAAGTCGTACGTGTGGCAAAGATTGCCGCAAGGATACAAGAATTCCCCGAATGTGTTTCAATCAGCTGTCTTACAGGTTTTGGATGGCTTGGATGTCACGGTGTATATTGATGATGTGTTTGTTTCAAATGACACAGAAGAGGAACATCTAGACTTGCTGCAGAAGGTTGTGGAACGAGTCTCCGCTGCAGGTCTGAAGCTGAATCTCAAGAAATGCCAACGAGCCCGGTTCCAAGTGGATTACTTGGGGTTCCAAGTGACCGAGAACCTAGGAATCTCCGAAGGATTTCGACAAAAAATCGAACGGATTTCACCTCCGAATTCGGAGACAGAGTTGCAGCGAATACTTGGACTGTGCAACTATGTGCGGGATCATGTTCCCCACTATCAGAAACATGCAAGGCCACTGTACGCGCGCTTGAAGAAACTTCCGGAGAGCCAAAAAACGGCAAAGTGGCAGTGGTCAGACAATGACAATCAGAATTTGAATAACTTGAAACAAGCCGTCCGAGAAGCCGTGCGGCTTGAGCCACGAAGTTTGAAAGTAAAACTTGTCGCAAAGGTGTATTGTGAGGAAAATGATGCAATGGTGACGGTCAGCAATGAAGGTGCTGGCTTGGTGGCTTTGTGGACCTATACCCTCTCCAGTGTCGAGAAAAAATTCCCCCAGGAAGAAAAAGAACTTGCAGTGTTGGCCAAGTACTGGAGCAATTTGAAGGACCTGGCACAAGGGCAAGGTATCAAAGTCCAAACCGGAAGTAACGTGCATCGTTTTCTTAGGAAATCCACAATCGAGAGCACCAAAGCGACCAATATCAGGTGGGGAAGATGGGAGGACATCCTACTGGATCCCGACTTGGAAATTGGTCCGACGACAACCTCCACCAGAAAGCCGATATTGAGCAAGGAGACAGAAAAAGACAAGCCCTATGAATGGACTCTTTACACCGACGGGTCAAAAAAAGAAGGAGAACAGAATGCCCACTGGGGTTTCATTCTGAAGCAGAATGGAGTGGAGCGTTGCCGCCGCAAAGGAGGAACACCCAGCAGCGCGCAGGCAGGAGAAGCTACGGGAGTGCTGGAAGGACTGTTAGAAGCAGAGAAAAATCACGCTGGACGCGTAAGACTCATAACTGACAGTTATTATTGTGCGCAAGCTCTCAAATTCGACCAAGCCATTTGGGAAGAAAATGGCTATGAGGGAACAAGAGGGAAATTAGTGGCCCACTATGAATTGTCGGATTGTTAACGCGCGTCTGTGGTTAACCTCATCCCGCCCGTTCTCCTGCTCTGGCTTGGGGTTCTGTTTTTGGGATGTCTAGGGCAATCGCTTGGGAAGAAGGTTCTGTCACGTTCCTGCGTCACCTGACTTCCAGCCAAGCCCCCATCGAGGAATTGCCAGCACCTGCTACTGCTCGTTAGGTCCTCTACTTAACCTCTGTATACTCTGTCAGTGGTTGTCAGTTCGTCTACTTACCCTGCCTGTGACACCACTGCGTTTTTGTCCCCTGAACGATCTCTGATGCCAACTGCTTCTGTTAACTGACCGACCACGCTTTGATTGCCGCCTGCCCCGACTCCTTTGATTGATAAATAAATCCTTGATCTATAAAGGATCGTGCTGCAATTGGTCGCCCTGTCTCTGTTCCGTGACACAATTATTATATTTTTCTAGTTTAGTTTGACAGCGGAAAGAAATAATTATCTGTACTTGGTCAATGCGAAACTGGACCTTCAGAAACAGCAATTTATGACATTTATTCAAACAAATACCGTTTTTTCCATGTATAATGCGCCCCCATGTATAATACACACCCTAGAAATGGCATGTCAATGCTGGAAAAAAGCCTGTACCCATGTATAATACGCACCCGAATTTATTTTTTATTTTTATTTTTTTTTCCCCGTGTGATTTTGATCCATCCCCTGGGGGAGAGGGGAGCAGTGAGCAGTGAGCAGCAGCGGCGCCGCGCTCGGGAATCATTTGGTGATCTAACCCCCTAATTCCAACCCTTAATGCTGAGTGCCAAGCAGGGAGGAAATGGGTCCCATTTTTATAGTCTTTGGTATGGTCTTAACTAGGCTGGATGTATTTTTTTTGTTGGCGTTGATTTCTCCGACTGCCCGTAAAGGCACCACCGCGATCAGGTTAAAATGAAGAGAGGAAAGTGACGTGCGGACATGTGAAAAAGGCGGCTCTGTATGGGAGAGAAGTTGAAGAGGAATAAAAACACCCATGGAAACGAAAACTTGCCCCTCGTCGTGACTCGGAGCCGCAACAAATGTTTCGGATTTGTGTAGGGTACATTGTGACAGCAAACAAGCAGGTGATCGAGCAAGCGTCTGATACGAGAGCATTGCGTTCGTATCGAGCGTGTTTGAAGTGAACAGCAGAGACGAAAGGAACAAGGCAAAGTGTTGTGAAATAAAATATTACCTGTAATACGCGTTTTATTATTTGCTGATTGTATTAAACTATCACATTCATTGTCAGTCAAGAAGAGAAGAGGACTATTCGCATCGGATCCATAGTGCGCATGCACAGTGATACTGCCTCCGTATGACGTCCAGTCCGCGATGGAGATTAAAAAACAAACAATATTTGACAATAACACAGGTTTCTGTTCCTGTCTTTGGTAATGTCACCCTTTCCTTTTGTTCCACGTCTTTGTCGGTCAGTCCTGTTGTTGGTTTTGTTAGAGTTATGTTAGTTTACCAAGTCTGTGTTTTGAGTTCCTCCAATGAACCCTGGTTCAAGCTGCACTTGGTCGCCCTGCTCCTTTCCACACTCCATCCGTGACAAGATTTTCTTCAAAAATTGTTGTACCATGATTTTCTTCTTCTTCTTCAAAAAAAAAAAATTGTACCCATGTATAATGCGCCCCCATGTATAATACGCACCCTAAAAATGGCATGTTGATGCTGGAAAAAAGCCTGTACCCATGTATAATACGCACCCAAATTTTGACTCCAACTTAAGTCCGTAAACGTAAAATTATTTCAGAAAAAAGATCATCTTTGGGAACAACCGGATGTTATTCTGCCGGTCAGTATCACTCCGCATGCGCTAGCAAACTCGATAGCGAAGAAATGTTTCGGATTTCTGTAGGGTACATTGTGACAGCAAATGAGCAGGTGATCGAGCAAGCGTCTGATACGAGAGCATTGTGTTCGTATGGAGCGTGTTTGAAGTGAACAGCAGAGAAGAAAGGAACAAGACAAAGTCTTGTGAAATAAAATATCACCAGAGACAAAGGCAGTCTGACTGAGAATACCCGAGGATCCCACTGCACTAAGTTAACCTGGAGACTGCAATTAAATTGACACAGACACAATGACAAGTAGAAACTGCTGTAATCATCTACGACAGAAGATCGCCATAGTGGAAACAACAATCTTTCATCTTTCAAAGGACTCCTCACTGCCAACGAGTCAAAATGATAAGACAGCAACTGCTAACGTGAGTACAGAGACTATCAGAGACAATGCTAACCTAATGCTAACCCAGGGAATAGACCTAGGAAATATCGAGGAGAATTCTAACCCAATGCTAGCCCAGGGAAAAGTCATAGTAAACACAGCCAACCAGACCGAAGCAGAAGTCTACCCCCGGCAGATTAGTGTTTCCCGAAACCACGACTGCTCCGCTAATGCCTGAAATTAGCTCAGCAACAGATAGCAGACGTTCCACAAACAACAGCTGACGACTCATCTCAACCGACCAACAAAGCTCCTAGTCCAGCTGGACAAACTAATGCCACACCGCCTACAACCTCTGGCCTACAGACTGGCTCAACACTTGACCCAGTGACCTCTGCCCTAGTAGAAGAAACTGACATGTCAGCAGCAGCCACAGACTGATGGCAAGACGCTACTCTCCTCTAAACTACATCATACAGGAGATTATCACAAGGACAACCCCCACCACACAGACACAACGGCGCACAGCCCAGCACGACGTGTCCCCGCTCCTGACCATAATAAACAAATAGCAGATAAACAAATAGCAGACGCTAAACTGACAGCAGAAGCTCCACAATTAGAAGATGATGACCAATCTCAACTGACAACTGATTGGACCGCCCCACCGCCTGCAACCAACGTCCAACTTCTACTGAATGGACCAACATCAGACGCAGAGACCACTGTTCCAGCAGAAGAAGCCGAAACCCTACAAACAGCAACCATAGAATCATCTCAACCACTAGACCGGACCCAGACCGACCCTCTATCGCCTAGAGTCGCCGGTACGGAGACCAACCAAGCTCAGCAGCTCCCACACGCTTTGGACCCCCCCACCTCTTCAACTCCAGAAACCCATCACCCCCCTCCTCTCATCCACCCCCCACACCTCACCCTACACACCCCCAGAAACCCACTACCCCCCCTTCTCTCATCCACCCCCCACTTCCCACCCTCCTCCATATCCCTATCTCCCTCCCCCCCTCCACTGTCCTTCTCATCACACATGAACGAGATGATTGAACGGGCAAACATCAATATAGCCAGCCCCCATCGATGCTCCACCCAGGCTCCCCAAACCGACCTGAACGAACCGAGCCCCCATCGACGCTCCACCCAGGCTCAACCCCTCCCCATAAGCAAACCGAACAGCTCTCTACACAAACCCCCTTTCCCTCACCTAACTCCGCCCATACGACCCCCTTTGTCCCATTACTCCCCGCAAGCCAGAGTTCGAAAGAAAATTCCTCACCCAAAAACGGCAAGAACAAGGTCACACAGCAACATACTCCAGAAGCTATCACAACGCTGATTACTCCCAGAATAAACAACCCTATCATCCCAGTTCGTTCCGTCCCTTGATCAAACCTGATACCCATCGGTCAGAAACAGCTCCAGAAATCAAAACACTCCACCAAAACCAAAACAATTCGAGCGGCCCTGCTCAATATCAGATCATTAGTCAATAAATCACTTCTCATCAATGACCTCATTACGAGTAATGAATTAGATATCATGTTTCTTACAGAGACCTGGCTTGATCTAGATAACAGAGAATATATCCTTAATCAATCAACTCCACCTAATTTCAACTGCATTGACGCCCTCAGAATTGGAAAGAGAGGGGGAAGCGTTGCCCTAATCTATTCTGATTTGTTTCAATGTAAACAGACGTCATTTGGAGATTGACTTTCGTTTGAGTATCTTGCAGTTGTAATGAAGTCTTCTCCCCCTGTCTTACTTATGGTTGTATACAGACCCCCAGGTTATGCTAATAACTTCTTCGTCGGATTCTCTGAACTCCTCGCTATAATCTCCTTGGAACATGACTGTATATCAATAGTAGGTGACTTTAATATTCACATAGACAAACTCAATGATAATAACACCAAAGAACTAAACGACCTCCTTGACACCTTCGACCTATCCCAGCATATCTCTGGACCTACACACAACAGAGGCCATACACTAGATTTATTCATAACCAGAGGTCTTGAGTCATCTTTCCTCTCAGCAGTCGATATTGCCTTATCTGATCACTTCTGCATCTTTATCAAAATGAAGGTCACCCCTATAGCTCTCAGTCAACCACAAACCATTAAAAAGCGTCACTTTAATGAGGCCACTAGTACACTATTTATGGAGGCCTTCTCGCAGGCCCCTACCCTTCCATCAGAATCTGGCAATGACCTCCTAGATAACTTCAACTCTAAAACCCTAAAAGCTATCGACGCAGTAGCCCCTCTCAAAACTAAATCAATCTCTAGTAAGAAGAAAGCACCATGGACATACTCTCTCTCTGTAAAAGATAAAAGAGAGAGTCTAGAAAAGCAGAATGCCAATGGCGAAAAACTAAACTTCACATTCATCATGATATTTACAAAGACAGCCTTAAATCCTATAACCAAGAACTAAAAAAATCCAGACAACTTTTCTTTGCTGACATAATCAACAAAAACACAAATGACGCTCGTACTCTCTTTACCACCATTAACAAGCTAAAAAACGCCCCCCCCCTCAAATTGCCCCTGATTTCCTATCCACTGTCAAATGCAATGAATTTGCAACCTTCTTCAAGGATAAAATCAAAAACATCAGATTAGCCATTTTTAGGTCTATCCAGGATGCGTGTAAAACCCTCCTAAACAGCTTGGAAAAACAGACAAAAAAATAATCTACGCCCTTCTTCAATTAAGAAAAAGAAGCTCTATCTTTTCTTAGCCCGTTCCTTCCACTGGGACTAGAATCCCAGCTGTTTCATAGCCTGGACAAACCAAAGCCGTATCTCATAACTCGGACAAACCAAAGCCGTATCTCATAGCTCGGACAGACCAAAGCCGTATCTCATAACTCGGACAAACCAAAGCCGTATCTCATACCTTGGACAAACCAAAGCCGTATCTCATAGCTTGGACAAACCAAAGCCGTATCACATAGCTTGGACAAACAAAAGTCAAAGTCAGCTTTATTGTCAATCTCTTCACATGTCAAGACACACAAAGAAACTGAAATTACGTTTTCTCTATCCCACGGTGACGAGACATATTACACGATAGACATACAAGTAAACGAGAACAATATACAAAAGCCGTATCAGCGCTTTTTTCTTTAACTTACTTGTCCCCTGGTTCGTTGCACTGCCGGATCCCGTCAATCCACCTCTTCAGACGAAGGCAGACCTAAGATGCTGGCCCAGCGAAGAAAATCTCTTCCCAGGACTTTCTTTTCCAGGTCCTCCTAAAGGACGCTGGCTTGTCGACAATGCAGCACGTTCTGCTCCGTCAGCCAAATCGCGGGTATGAGGGATCCGGGTCACGGCACCAAAATGTTAGGGTGGTGCTCACTCTAACTTATTTTGCAAGAACCACACGGGAGACACGTAAGTCCTTTTAAACACCTGCAGGTGGAGAGTCCATTCGTCGCTGTGCTTACAGCAATGGTCGAAGGAGGTCTGACTCGGGCCTCATCAAGTGCATATTTATTGAGAGAAAGAGTGGGGTTGAAAGTGGGGGTGTGGGAAGACAGGATGGGGTGAAGCCCCTGGCCTGCTGATTAAAGCATAGCAGGGGGTCTTTTACGACGTTGTGTAAACAAAGCAACTTTGATTGCTTCCTCTGCTAGTCAATCAGTTGAAAAGATCTTAGCACTTTGTTCGACTACTTTTGTTAAGACAGGACAAGCTAGGTAAATAGTTACAGGTTACATTCCAACATAATCATACGATGAAGATATTCTGTAAACCCTTACAGAGATACTGATCAAGGGGCATTCTTCTTCACTCAACCACAGTGGGCTCTTTCCACAAAGGAAAAGATTCATTTTACTCAAGTAGTCTCTCAAACATGTAGAACACAGAGTTCCATCGACTGATTGTATCAATTTGTGTTCTGGGAGCTTTAGCTGTTGCTGAATGTCTTTAAGTCTCTCTGTTGCCTTCGTGCTGTGGTGAAAGAAAGTTACAATAACGCTGCATCTCTGCTGGATGTTAAGAAGATCAGGAAGAGCTTTGACGGAGTCTTTTACCACTAAATTTAGTGTGTACATAACATGGATAATGTCCCCAATCTGCTTTGCGCATAGCAGCCACCATGTTGGCACCATTATCTGTGATTACAGCCTGAACCTTTGCAGTTGAAGGAATGGGTTCGAAATACAAAAAGTATTGTGTATACTGATGATTTCCTAAATCACGGACACTGCCAAAGTCATCTAAAAACGTTCAGTACTTGATTATATCTTATGTTTTGACTAATGCTAGACGCCAGTTTTCGATTACTACTGAACGTTCTGGACAGAGGGAAATATCTTGCCTAACAAACAAAACATATTGTTGGAAGCATGATTAAACTAAGAATATGAAGAATAAAACGTAAGCATGTACATAGAGTATCAAAAGAACAAACAAACAAAAACATGGTAAGTGGTGACTACAAACTTTGCATAGTCAGGGAACATTAATAAATTGATGATGTCACAGCCAAAAGCTCACATAATTCCGTACAAAATGACAAAATTGAAAGAATGGTGAATGGGCGGTGTGCGACAATGGGCGAAGTGGATGTATGTGCAAGAATGGTTTACAGGAAGGACACTTGGAGATAAAACCGGTAGAGATGCCAGAGGGAGATAAGCCAAGAACCCGGCCAAAGATGATCGTCAAGGCTGACAGACGGAAAGGAAAACAACAGCCCCCACACACATCGAATCGCCCATAATCAGCACCCAACCCCACGGAACCAGCTATCACCGAACCAGCACCCACTCCCATGGAATCAAACTCTCCTGCGAACTTGCCCCACCCCAAAGACTCATTACCCATCAAACTCGGCCCACACCGGCATGTGCTACTGAATATAAGCTGAGCAAAGAACCTTGAACGTTGCCTTTTCTGAATGGAGACTTTCTGCCCTCGGGCATGGTCGCACGAAAGGCCCAGCGCTGTATTGTACTTTCCTGAAAGCAGAGCTTTCTTAACAAGAATTGTGATTGAATTCAACCAACCTGTGTAAGTCTAATTTCTGCTTCAGTCTTAGCATTTTCCTAAATCTGAAGAAATCAAACGAGCACGCAGTGAGTAAATACCAGCTCAGTGGGCTAGTGGTAGAGTGTCTGCCCTGAGACTAGAAGGTTGTGGGTTCAAACCCCGGCCGGGTCATACCAAAGACTATGAAAATGGGACCCAATGCCTCCCTTCTTGGCACTCAGCATTAAGGGTTGGAATTGGGGAGTTAGATCACCAAATAATTCCGAGCGCGGCACCGCTGCTGCTCATTGCTCCCCTCTCCCCCAGGGGATGGATCAAAATCACATGGGGATGGGTTAGATGCAGAGGACAAATTTCACCACACCCAGATGTGTGAGTGACGATCATTGGGACTTTAACTTTTTTAACTTTAAATTGGGTAACAGGTGATAGGCAATGGCTTTTGCCGTGAGGTGCAGAAAGCGCGCTCCCTAAATTGTGGACAAAATCCAACACAGTTATGCCCCATTCAAAGTCAAAGTCTGCTTTATTGTCAATCCCTTCATATGTCAAGACACACAAAGAAACCGAAATTCCGTTTCCTCTATCCCACGGTGACGAGACATAGTACACGATAGACATACAAGTAGACGACACAAAAAGAAAACAGTAAGGCACAAACAATAAATAATAAATAAATAATATGAGTGATGAATAAATAATAAACAAATAAAACAATAAATAAGAGGAGCAAAACTGAGCCAGTGTGCATACAGTAGACAGTAAGCATATCGCAAAGTACAGGACGCTACGCAGAAAGGGGGAGAGAGTTCAGGATCCTAACAGCCTGGAGTATGAAGCTGTTGGTGAGTCTGGTGGTGCGGGAGCGCAGGCTCCTGTACCTCTTCCCAGAGGGCAGAAGATCAAACAAAGAGTGAGTGGGGTGACTCACATCACTCACAATCGTGGTCGCCTTACGGGTGCCATGGGAGGTGTCTTTCAAGGAGGGGAGTGAAGCACCAATAATCTTACCAGCCGTGTTCACTATGCGCTGCAGGGCCTTCTTGTTGTAGTCAGTGCAGCTACCACCCCAAACAGCAATACAGCTGGAGAGGACGCTCTCAATGGTGCCGCGGTAAAATGTAGTCATGACGGCTGGAGGAGCGCTCGCTCGCCTGAGTTTCCGCAGGAAGTACAGGCGGCGCTGGGCCTTCTTCGCCAGTGACGCGGTGTTGGTGGACCAGGAGAGATCCTCACTGATGTGCACCCCCAGGAACCTGGCGCTGCTCACTTTCTCCACCACAGCACCGTCGACGATCAGCGGCAGGTGTTGGGTGTGACCCTTCCGGAAGTCCACAACAATCTCCTTGGTCTTGTCGACGTTCAGCAGGAGGTTGTTGTCCCTGCACCACGTGGTCAGAAGGTCAACCTCCAACCTGTAATGAGTCTCGTCTCCCTTGGTGATGAGACCCACCAGAGTCGTGTCGTCAGCAAACCTGCGCACAATTGCACAATGCGGTTGTCGCTGTAGGTTGCAGTGCAGTCATGCGTCAGCAAGTTGAAGAGCAGCGGACTGAGCACGCAGCCTTGGGGGGCCCCTGTGTTCAGTGTGATGCTGGCGGAGAATTTGTCGCCAACACGTACCACCTGTGGCCTCTGACAAAGGAAGTCCAGTAGCCAGTTGCAGAGGTAGGTATTGAGGCCCAGCTTGTCGAGTTTGCTGATGAGACGTTGTGGCACAATGGTGTTGAAGGCAGAACTGAAGTCCACAAATAGCAATCTCACATACGAGTCCCTTCTCTCCAGGTGGGTGAGGGCCAAGTGGAGGGCAGAGCAGATGGCATCCTCAGAGGACCGTTTGGCACGGTACGCAAACTGGAGGGGTCTATGGTGGGGGGGAGAACGGATCGGATGTCCTCCATGACAAGCCGCTCAAAGCACTTCATGATGATGGGCGTAAGTGCCACGGGTCGGTAGTCATTGAGGCAGGACGGAGCAGGTTTCTTCGGCACAGGTACGATGGTGGCAGCTTTGAAACACGACTGGACGATGGCCTGCTGCAGGGAAGTGTTAAAGATGTCTGTGAAGACATCCGTCAGCTCACCAGCGCAGTCCTTCAGCGCACGACCCGGGATGTTGTCAGGGCCCGCCGCCTTACGGATGTTGATAGCGGCAAGCGCCCTCCTCACGCTGTCGGCGGAGAGGCACAGGGGCAGCTCGTGTGAAGGGGGAGTGGCCTTCAGCGGGCAAGTGCTGTTCTGAGCGTCGAAGCGAGCAAAGAAGCGGTTGAGGTCATTGAGCAGACGGACGTCGCCCTCACAGCTCTGCGGCGCGGGCTTGTAATCCATGATGGTCTGAATGCCCTGCCAAAGGCTCCGTGCGTCCCTGCTGTCCTTGAAGTGGGCGGTAATTTTGCACGAGAACGCCCTCTTTGCATCTTTGATGCCCCGGGACAGGTCAGCCCTCGCAGTCCTCAAGCCAGCCTCATTTCCCGCTCTAAAGGCTTTGTCCCTGGCCCTCAGCAGCCTGAAGACAGCCCCCGTCAGCCATGGCTTCCGGTTAGCCCGAGTGACGATGGATTTTGAGTGAGTCACATCATCAATGCACTTCCTGATGCAGAAGGAAACAGAGTCAGTATACTCCTCAATGTCTGTCCGATCGTCGCAAGTGGCAGCCCTCCTAAACATGTCCCAGTCAGTAGAGCCAAAGCAGTCACGCAGTGCATCAGAGGCACCCTCAGGCCACACCCGTACCTGCTTGCGAACTGGCCTGGACGCTCTCACCATTTGTCTGTATGCGGGCAAAAGCATAACAGTGATATGGTCAGAAAGTCCTAGATGGGGGAGGGGGGCGGCTTTGAAAGCTCCTTTATGCGAAGAGTAGACCAGGTCCAGGAAGCTGTCGCCACGCGTAGGAAAATTAACATGCTGGTGAAGCCTCGGAAAAACAGACTTCAGGTTAGCATGATTAAAATCCCCAGCGAAGATGGTGAAACCGTCAGGGTGCGCTGTCTCTTGTTCACTGACAGCCTGGTACAGTTCACTAAGAGCCGCGATCCTGTCGCCTTCGATGTTGGAAGGCGGGATGTAAACCGCGACGAGCAGAATCGCGGTAAATTCCCTTGGCAGGTAAAAAGGACGGCACTTAATGATCACGAACTCCGCCAGTGGCGAGCAGTGCTTGCATACCACTACAGAGTCCGGGCCCCATTCGTCACGGATAGCCGCTCCAGACGTACAGCAGAGTCCGGAATGTTGACGGTCAACCAAGTCTCCGTGAACACGAGCACACAGCAGTCCCGCACTGTCCGGTTTGCAGATCGCAGCAAGCGAATGTAATCCATTTTGTTGTCCAGCGATCGAACATTCGCCAGAAGAATGGAGGGCACGGCCGGGCGAGCAGGGTTGGCCGCCAGCCTGGCCCGGACGCCCCCGCGTTTGCCCCTCCTCAGCCTCCTCGCACACCGCTTTCGACGCTTCCCAACCGGGGGAGGAATAGCAGACGAGCCCGGCGACGCTTCAGGACGTAGCAGCCCGAGCTCCTTTAATGTTCCCGCATCAAAGTCCAGAACTCGACAAAACTCGCTTTGGCCGATGTCAAGCAGAACCTGCCTGCCGTACTTGTAGTACGACTCAGTACGACGAGACGAACAAAAAAAACTGCCGGACAAACACTCATTAGACGGACAAAACACCGTCCAGTACTTCCGCGACGGGGAGATTAAAATCAAGACTCTTGCCATCAAGGACACCCACGGGGGGCATGACAGTGAGGCGGTCAAGAATGTCATCAAGGATTTTGACCTGCATGTCCTCTCCATCGTCGTCGATAACGCAGCGACCATGAGCAAAGCCGTGCGGCTCATCAATGAGGCCGACAAAGATGCTGATGATGAAAACTAAATGGATGAGGACGAGGGGGGCGTCAATCTGGACGACGAGGTCCAGCTTGAGAAATTCGCTGGGATTCAGGATGCCGATTTTCGAATCATTCATCACATGCGCTGTGCTATTCACACGCTGCAACTGGCAATTCGTGACGGATTGAAGGCGGAGCATGTCATGAAACTACTGGATAAAGTCCGACGGGTGGTGAAGAGACTGCGGACCCCCAATCTGCTTGCTGTCCTCGAGGAGGTCTTCTCCCTGTCGTTGATGTGCCCACCCGTTGGGGAAGCACCTACCTCATGACAAAACGGCTCCTTCATCTACGAGAGCATGTCCAGGACTTGGCGGCTGCTTCTCCGGAACTTCTCCTTACCGAGTCAGAATGGAAAAAGCTTGAGACCTTGGCCACGATCCTCAAGATGCCATACGATATCACGGTCAAGCTCCAGTCGGTCTCAATCACACTCAATCAAGGAATGGTCGGCCTTGAAGGCAGCGTTGCGCAAGCAGCCCCCTCTGGCTTCACCAATCGCCAATTCAATGGAGCAACGAGAGGACAAGCTCTTCGACAATGATTTTCTTCTGGCAGCCGTCTTCGTTGATGCGCGTTACCGCATTCTCCTCAGCGAAGAGCAGATGGAGCGCGCCAAGAATGGCCTCCGTGCCGTTGTGAGGCGAATCCGGTCTCGTACCCACCAGCACCTGGAAGAGCCGTCGATGGAGGCCGAGGTTGATTGCTCCACATCGACGGAGGAGGAACACTTTGAAAAAGAACTTGACAGCATTGAGCGCCGCCAGCGTTTGTCGTCCGCCACCTCGCCAACCGACATAGATGAAGACATTGGGGCAATGTTGGCACTTGGTCGAATGAAAGAGAGCCCATTTGTTACAGCTGATCGTTATCCGTCCGGCCTCAAGGCAGCGACTCGGACACTAACAGCAATGCCAATCAGCCAAGTCAGCGTAGAGCGCTTGTTTTCCGGGCTCAGGTTCATCATGTCTGATCAGCGCGGCACAATGAAGGCTGACTTGGTTGAGGCGATTTTGTTCCTAACAACAAACTCAAGTCGTTGAATTGAAACTTGAAAGTATGTGTTTATTGTATTTTGTTTATAGGTTTAATAAACCAAAAAGCCATCACGAAACTGTTGTAATTATTCACATTCTGATCTAAATTAGCCTTGAATAAAGACTAAGCAGTCACATGAATTACCGTTTTTTTCCGTGTATAGTGCGCAAAATTTAACTAATTTATTGTCCTAAAATCTGGGGTGCGCATTATACATGGGTACATAAAAATTTTAATTTTTTTTTTTTTTAATATATTTTTTTTTTTTATTAAGTCCCAATGATCGTCACACACGCAGGGAGGCAATGGGTCCCATTTTTATAGTCTTTGGTATGGTCTTAACTAGGCTGGATGTAATTTTTTATGTTGGCGTTGATTTCTCCGACTGCCCGTAAACACACCACGGCGCTCCGTGCGCCCACGGGAAAAAGGCGGCTCTGTATGGGAGAGACGTTGAAGAGGAATAAAAACACCCTTGGAAACCAAAACTTGCCCCTCGTCGTGACTCGGCGCCGCAACAAATGTTTCGGATTTGTGTAGGGTACATTGTGACAGACAGCAAACGTGCAGGTGATCGAGCAAGCGTCTGACACGAGAGCATTGCGGTCGCATGGAGCGTGTTTGAAGTGAACAGCAGAGAAGAAAGGAACAAGGCAAAGTGTTGTGAAATAAAATATTACCTGTAATACGGATTTAGGTAGAGAACTGAACTCTCGCTCTTTATATAGCTGACGTGTCTTGCGCATCTGTAATGGCGGCCTCCGTATAATATCCGGTTTGCGTGTGTGCGCGTGTGCGTGTGTGCGTATTATACATGGGTACAGGCTTTTTTCCAGCATCAGCATGCCATTTTTAGGGTGCGTATTATACATGGGGGCGCACTATACACGGAAAAAAACGGTAACAGAAAAAATGGACAGCTGGACTCGGACTCGGACTCATGGTCAAGAGGCCGGACTCGGACTCGGAGCAAAAATCCGACCGAGTCCACAGCCTTGCTCCGGCTCCCCAGTAACGGGTTCAATAAGCCGGGGCGAAGGGACACGTCCGTAGCTGACCACACGCGTTAAATGAATTCTCTTGGAATCAACCCAACTTCTATACGACGTCAATCCCACTTAAGTCATCCGACGCGCAAGCCGAGTAACTCAATTCGAGGCAAGTCGACGGTATGGCCGCGCCGTATTGATGGCTCCCTTCAATTGTTTGATGCTGGTATTTAGTTACGGATACTTTTTAGTTGCCTTTGTTAAGGCCTCAGGGATTTGTTAGCCTATAGCGCCCCGTAGCGCTACTCTCGTCGAAGTAACTTTTAATAAGGCCCCGCTCTGGTGGTTTGGGGAAGTAAAGAGATTACTTCCCTTTTTTTCGGAAGAAAATCAAATTAACCAAAGTATGACAATGATTGCGTTGAAAAAAAAGAACTTTAATGCATTAATCACTAAATCCAACGTTATATATATAAACACTTAACCGTAAAAGGGCTTCCTCGCATTCGATTGTTTCCAGCAAAATAATATTTTACTTAATACGAGTTCAAATGATTTAATCGTATTATTATTATCTTGTAATTAATTCTGAAGGCAAATTAACCCCTCAAAATCATTCAAAGTGGCTTTTGACGCGGCCCGATTAAATTAAATACTTTTGATCAGGCCCCGTTCCGCTTTTGATGGAGGAGCGAGCCTACTTCCCTTTTTTCCGGAGCAAGTCAATTTAGCAGAAGAAGACAATGACAGTGTTTAAGAATAAGTTTAATACATTATTCACTAATTTTAACGTTATATATATATATATATATATAAACACTTAACTGTAAAAGTGCTTCCTCAAATTCGATTGTTTCCAACAGAATAATATTTTACTTAATACGGGTTAAGATGATTTAATCGAATTATTATTATCCTGTAATTAATTCTGAAGGCAAACTAATCCCTCAAAATCATTCAAAGTAGCTTTGACGTGGCCCGATTAAATTAAATACTTTTGATCAGGCCACGTTCCGCTTTTGATAAAGCCGCGAGCCTACTTCCCTTTTTCCGGGAGCAAGTCAAATTAGCAGAAGTATAGCGTTTGCACATACATTTAATGCATTATTCACTAATGCTTAAAATCTCCCGTTAATACATCGGCTTATCAACCCATCCACAAACAATCGATTGCATGTATTATACAAATTAGCTCACAACGAATTAAATGAGTATATACAACTATTTTATTGAAGAAGCATGAAATAAAATTACAAATCTCAATCCTCCAAAAACTGAACAATTCCACTCACTGATGCCCTTGCAAATACAATCATTCAATCCTGGAGTAATTTTGATTGCAAAAATTAAATCAGAAAAGAGGAAAAGGAACTTACCGATTGGGGGTTATTTTTCTGGTGGAAATAAAGTCGAGTGATCAATTCAATTTTATTTCTAAAAATCCAATTTAGAAACTAGTTCGGCCACGGGAGGACCACTGCGGTCTCGCTCCCTGCACGGAAATACAGACAGTCGGTCCTCTCACCTAGTTTCTCAAGCAAAGTTGTCCAGTCCAATTCTTTTGAGTAAATCCAAGTTAATCCGTGCCAGCAATCTTGCGTCTTGCACAAAGATCTCGAAGGCTTTGGAAAAAAGACTTGAAACTCCTACCGGCTTCTGTTCGATATGACCGCGGTCCGGGAGAGAGCCCTGTAGATGTCCAAGGTGACCTTTTTATAGACTTCTCTGGCCCTTCCCTTTTCCGCTGGCCTCTATACTGTCCAGTTTCCCACGCCTACGGCTTCTATACTGTCCAATTTCCCACGCTCATCACCCTGGGGTTTTTCCGAGCAGCTATTTCCGTCTCACTTTCTTTCCACCAAAATTCTGTGGAAACCCCCCCTGACGAGCACCCCACTTCCTCTTTTCTTTACTTCTCCTTTTATAAAACCAATACTTCAAAGTCAGACTTTGCTCAACCATTAAATCAAAATAAATCAAAGCCTTTGAATTGATTTCTTCCTTTTTTAACACACCACTTCGTGGTGGGCCTCTTTTCCCAATTGTGTGATAATATTGCTTTAAGCGGTTACAGAATATATTTCCGCCAAGCAAGTAAAATAAAATACAATTAAAATAAAATAAAATTAAATTAAAAGAAAACAAGAACTCATCTGTTTTACCCTTTTTAACACACCCCTATTCTCATAAGGGTAGGCAGCTTAGTCTAATTCTGTGATAATATTGCTTTAAGCGGTTACAGAAAATATTTCAGCCAAGCTAGTAAAATAAAATACAATTAAAAGAATATTAAAAACCACCTTTGTGCTCTCATGTGTGACCCATGATCCGACCACACTCAATTTTGGTTTCCTGCTACGGTTTGGCCCCATCTAATGGAAAATTTGGGAATTTCAGCTTTGCCAATTCATTCACTAATTCCCAACTCAGATTTTGCACCATCTGCCGTTAAAATTTGGAATGTCAGCCCCACCAATTTATTCCTGGGTGCAATCCATACTCACTTTTTTGCACCATTTGTTCCCCCCCACACTCCATGTTATATGACACGGCCCCCTTGGATTGAGAAACAGGTAATAAATTTCCCCGTCCACAACCCACCCCGGGGTCTAATGAGTAATTTCATCGTCTGAGATATTCACAACCTCAACGGTTGTAGATGTAGGACAACAGGACTGACCGACAAAGTCGTGGAACAAAAAGACAGGGTGACATTACCAAAGACAGGAGCAGAAATCATGACAGTAACACATGCAATGATCCGACGGTGAGCGAGGGGCAGACAGGACTTAAATACAAAACACGTTACATCGATTGAGGTGACACAGGAAGAGAGGGGCGACGCGAACAGAAACTATGGCAACCTAGACACATAGCAAAACTGGGGACGAGACATGACAAATCTCCCCCGAAATAAAACTTGAAATCACCTTTCTTCTTGTTTGTTGTCAATCGCGCATCCCATTCAGCCATCCTGCCCAACACACTTAGTCAGTAAAATTCATAATTGACGACACATCGTTTGATGCGATGGTGCAATCCTTGATGGTGTGTTATTGTCAAATATTGTTTGTTTTTTAATCTCCATCGCGGACCGGACGTCATACGGAGGCCGCCATTACAGATGCGCAGAACGGATGCGCAAGACACGTCAGCTATATAAAGAGCGAGAGTTGTTTTCTTCCTATTAGTTTCAATTCACAGTTTAATTTGCAGTTTCAATCAGCAAATAACAAAATGCGCATTATAGGTAATATTTTATTTCACAACACTTTGCCTTGTTCCTTTCGTCTCTGCTGTTCACTTCAAACACGCTCCATACGACCGCAATGCTCTCGTATCAGACAAGGCTTGCTCGATCACCTGCTCGTTTGCTGTCTGTCACAATGTACCCTACACAAATCCGAAACATTTGTTGCGTCTCCGAGTCACGACGAGGGGCAAGTTTTGGTTTCCAAGGGTGTTTTTATTCCTCTTCAACGACTCTCCCATACAGAGCCGCCTTTTTCACGTCCGCACGCCTTTTTCACATGCGCGCACGGTGGTGCGTTTATGGGCAGTCGGAGAAATCAACGCCAACAAAAAAAATTACATCCAGCCTAGTTAAGACCATACCAAAGACTATAAAAATGGGACCCATTGCCTCCCTGCGTGTGTGACGATCATTGGGACTTAAAAAAAATAAAAATAAATTTAAAAAAATTCATAAAAATTGGGTGCGTATTATACATGGGTACAGGCTTTTTTCCAGCATCAGCATGCCATTTTTAGGGTGCTTATTATACATGGGGGCGCATTATACACGGAAAAAACGGTATTAAACTTTTTTTTGGGTCATTTTGCCTGCAATGACTGCGTTTCCCCAGTAGATGGGGAAGCGCTCGCCTGCGCATTTACTACCAGAAGCCATGTCAGAAAGCTCGGTGCACACTCACAAGTGCGTGTACATACTCAGTAGTACGGACATGGCGCACTCGCGCTCTATATGTATCAGTCTCGAATTTAGAGCGTGGGCTGTGACGACAGCATTCTTGTAATTCGCGCGCTGAGCTTTCAGATGCAGTTTTGCGCTAAAGCCACCCACAAACCTTCCCCTGGAATCCATCCATCCATTTTCTGAACCGCTTAGTCCCCACCGGGGTCGCGGGAGTGCTGGAGCCTATCCCAGCCGTCATCGGGCAGTAACACGGGACATTCTGAACCGGTTGCCAGCCGATCGCAGGGCACACGGAGACAAACAACCATTCGCACTCGCACTCGCACTCACACCTAGGGACAATTTGGAGTCTTCAATCGGCCTACCAAGCATGTTTTTGGGATGTGGGAGGAAACCGGAGTGCCCGGAGAAAACCCACGCGGGCCCGGGGAGAACATGCAAACTCCACACAGGGAGGGCCGGAGGTGGAATCGAACCCGCACCCTCCTAACTGCGAGGCGGACGTGCTACCCAGTGCGAGCCGCCTCCCTGGAATCCTTCCATTAAAATGAGTCGCCCAAGGAAAAGCAAGGTGGACACAGTGCCGAGCGTTTAAAAGAGAGTGGCCAATTTGGCTCGATGTACGCAACGTGACGTTCAGCCACATGAACGTCAACATCAACCCGTCACAGATTGAGGTAAACGGACCAACACCTTGGATCTCGCCTAAGAATTGCCACAACAATCTTTACTCCAGACTATGACGCACTAGCAAACTTTAACAAAAAAGACAGCGGTGTCTACAAGCCTACTGGAACCTACAAAAGGATTATAAGGAAGGAACACAAGAACTTTAAGAGACTGCTCATATGTGTCAGAGAGATTCTGCTCTGACAACTGAGCTGAACTTTTATCTGTTAAGATTGTGCATGGCACAACAGAAAGTTAATGTTCCATGGCTTTTTTTTCTATGAAGAACCCAGAGAGAGTTATTTAGTTATTATTTATTTCCTGTTTTTTCTGTGAAGAACTCAGAGAGGGTTATTTAGTTATTATTTATTTCATTAATAGTGTTATTATTTGTTACCTGACTTTTTTTCTGTAAAGAACCTGGAAAGGGTTATTAAATAACCGTTATTTGGTTATGTGTGGCTTTCTGGAAAACAATAATTTTTTTAAGCTCCCGTACGATCGTCACAGTTTTTCTGTTACAAACTGACACCGGCCCCCCCATCAGAGAAGGGAAAAGTTATGTGGCCCTCACAGGAAAAAGTTTGGGGACCCCTGTCCTAGAGGGTCTGGATTAGACCCCTCGTGCCTGGTTCCTTCTGTAGGATGACCAGTTTCGGGGTCCGTTCCTCTTACACCGCTAGCCATCTCTTCAGTGAATAGCAGGGTTTTCAGTTGTAGGGTTGAGCTGTCTCCTTTCGAAACCTTTCCGTGCACAATCGGAAGAGGGACGATACAGCTCTTAGTTACTCAGCGGCGCCCTTTGCGTCGCCTCTACTCAGAACACCAAAATGAGGACTCCTGCCTCGCTAATTGAGCTCTCAACGGCGGGATGCACTTTTTGTCTTTTCTGATTATCCCACCCAGTTACTCTACTGACAGGATATTCTAACAAGGGTACATTCAACAGCAAATTGCAATTCAAACGTTATTGTACCGAACAAAAAATGATGGCTAATCATCAACCCCAAGCCCCTCAGCCTTCCAATCCTTGGGAACCTCTAAGTCACAGAGGGTCGCCAACACTCAAGGATCATGAACCAGACGAGCCGTAAAAAGATCGTATTGCTCGGTCGTCGTTCTCCTGGAGTGTAAAAATTCTCACTACCCTCGTTCAGCTTCAACTGTTGTCCTCAACGGAAAAAAAACCCAGAAGATAAAAGGGAAAAAAGGAAAGAAAAATAAAAAGAGAGAAAAGATAGAAAAAGAAAAGAAAAAAAAAATACCGTTTTTTTCCGTGTATAGTGCGCAAAATTTAACTAATTTATTGTCCTAAAATCTGGGGTGCGCATTATACATGGGTACAAAAAATTTTTTTCTTTTTTTTTTCTTTTTTTTTTTTTTAAGTCCCAATGATCGTCACACACGTAGGGAGGCAATGGGTCCCATTTTTATAGTCTTTGGTATGGTCTTAACTAGGCTGGATGTAATTTTTTTTGTTGGCGTTGATTTCTCCGACTGCCCGTAAACGCACCGCCGCGCTCCGTGCGCGCACGGGACAGCAAACGAGCAGGTGATCAAGCAAGCGTCTGATACGAGAGCATTGCGGTCGCATGGAGCGTGTTTGAAGTGAACAGCAGAGAAGAAAGGCAAAGTGTTGTGAAATAAAATGCACAGAACGGATGCGCAAGACACGTCAGCTATATAAAGAGCGAGAGTTGTTTTCTTCCTATTAGTTTCAATTCACAGTTTAATTAGCAGTTTCAATCAGCAAATAACAAAATTCGTATTACAGGTAATATTTTATTTCACAACACTTTGCCTTGTTCCTTTGGTCTCTGCTGTTCATCCTAAAACACAAAGGCGCTCTTTAAGCAATGCGACAGTGAGCGCCCGGCGCGCTGCGGTTGCGCGACCGCACCAAATTAAGCTCCCTGCGCAGTGCGCACTGAGGTCCACTTAAATTTTAGAAAGTACATCAGGACTTTAAAAATATCTTCTAAATTTCAGCGACGGCTCTGTCACAATAATCAACCAGCGCGGTGCAGTTGGGCGGTCGGCGGCGCGCTACGGTTGAGCGTTCTCTCGCACGCTCTCTCTCTCGCTCGCTCTCGCACACACGCAAACGGGATATCATACGGAGGCCGCCATTACAGATGCGCAGAACGGATGCGCAAGACACGTCAGCTATATAAAGAGCGAGAGTTCAGTTCTCTACCTAAATCCGTATTACAGGTAATATTTTATTTCACAACACTTTGCCTTGTTCCTTTCTTCTCTGCTGTTCACTTCAAACACGCTCCATGCGACCGCAATGCTCTCGTATCAGACGCTTGCTCGATCACCTGCTCGTTTGCTGTCCCGTGCGCGCACGGAGCGCGGTGGTGCGTTTACGGGCAGTCGGAGAAATCAACGCCAACAAAAAAAATTTCATCCAGCCTAGTTAAGACCATACCAAAGACTATAAAAATGGGACCCATTGCCTCCCTGCGTGTGACGATCATTGGGACTTAAAAAAAAAAAAAAAAGAATTAAATTTTTTTTTTTTAAAAATTCTTAAAAATTGGGTGCGTATTATACATGGGTACAAGCTTTTTTCCAGCATCAGCATGCCATTTTTAGGGGTGCGTACTATACATGGGGGCGCACTATACACGGAAAAAAACGGTAATAATAATAAAAAAAATAAAAATTAAAAATAATTAAAATAATAATAATTTGTAATCCACTTGTGGCGTCCAGGAACAAAAAAAAAATTGTAATCCACAATGCGTCTGGAAACAAAAAGGTTTTGTAATTCACAGATGCGTCTGGAAACTAAAAAAAAAAATTGTAATCCACTCCGCGTCGGGAAACAAAAGAGTTGTAATCCACTACCCGTCAGGAAACAAACATTTGTAATCCACTCAGCGTCGGGAAACAAAAAAAATTGTAATCCACTCCGCGTCGGGAAACAAACATTTTTTGATTCTCTTGCGGCGTCCAGGAAACAAAAAGGTTTTGTAATCCACAAAATGAATTCAGCAACAAAAATTGTAATCCACAATGCGTCTGGAAACAAAAGAAAATTGTAGTCCACTCCCCGTCGGGAAACAAAAATTTATAATCCACTCAGCGTAGGGAAACAAAAAAAATTGTAATCCACTCCCCGTCGGGAAACAAAAATTTGTAATCCTTTTGCGGCGTCCAGGAAACAAAAAGGTTTTGTAATCCACAAAATGAATTCAGCAACAAAAATTGTAATCCACAATGTGTCGGGAAACAAAAAAAATTGTAATCCACTTGCGGCGTCCAGGAAACAAAAAGGTTTGTAATCCACAAAACGTCTGGAAACAAAAATTGTAATCCACTTGCCTCGGGAAACAAAAAGGTTGTAATCCACTCCCCGTCGGGAAACAAAAAAATTGTAATCCACTCCCCGTTGGGAAACAAAAATTTGTAATCCACTCAGCGTTGGGAAACAAAAAAAAGTTGTAATCCACTCCGCGTCGGCAAACAAAAAAGTTGTGATTCACTTGCGGCGTCCAACTTTCCCTCTCAGTCTTTTGTGAGGAGGAAAAAGATACATATATATAAAAAAAAAAAAAAAAGAGGAAGAGGAAAATGCAGAAGAGAGAAAACGTTCTGCTTTTCAAAGATAAAGAATAAACTCTTGGTCTGATCTCCAAATTGGTCTCCAACTCTCCTTCTTGGCTTTGGTTTTCGGATGAAATCTAAAACATTGCTGGTTCTTCGTCTACTGGTTCGTCTTCTCTGTCTGTACGCAAAATCCGTGCCCACGTACCGGCCCCTCTAGCTTTAGCAAGTTGTGCCGCATACTCTGCGTACACCATTAACGTTACTTTTAGTACTCCATACAAGTACAAGATGAGAAGGGGATGATCCTTATTCATCCTTCAAGTAACGTGCTAAGGGGTAGCGGTCACCGTTTACTATGACACAAAACAGTTCTAATCCTCCCGTGCTTTTAAAGGTTATTTTCTAGGAAACTCTATTCCTTACAGAGACTGTTTTTATGTCACTCAAAGCCGTTCTGACATTTGTTTGTATCAGTGTGCGGAATTATGACAGTCCCTGGGGAGAAAAAACTGAAAAAACTCCACACAGGTTCGTTTTGGAGCTGCGAGCAAACATCTATTAATAAATCTTAACTCACAACCCCCCTCGACTCGTTGGGCGCCAAAATATCAAACGTGCACTTTTTATTAAAGTGGCAGCGGCTCCCTGGTAACGGGTTCAATAAGCCGAGGGGTGAAGGGACTAGTCCGTAGCTGACCACCCGAGTTAAATTAATTCTATAAGAATCAATCTAATTTCTATACGACGCCAATCCCGCCAAAGTCATCTGACGCGCGAGCCGAGTAACTCCTTTCAAGGCAAGTCGTCGAAATGACCGCGCCATAATGATGGCCCCCTTCAGTTGTTTGATGCTGGTATTACGTTACGGATAATTTTTAGATGCCTTTGTTAAGGCCTCAGGGTTTCATTGGTCTAGCGCACCCTAGCACTAGTTTTGCCGAAGTAACTTTTGATATTGCCCCGCTCTACTGGGTTGAGGAAGTAGCGAGCCTACGTCCCTTTTTTCTGAAGTAAATCAAATTAGCAGAAGTATGGCAATGATAGTGTTTGAGAATGAATTTAATGCATTAATCACCAATTCTAACATCATATATATAAACACTTAACCGTGGGAGTGCTTCCACAAACTCGATTGTTTCCAACAAAATAATATTTTACTTAATACGAATCAAAATGATTTAATCGAATTATAATTATCCTGCAATTCATTTTGAAGGCAAATTAATCCCTCAAAATCATCCAAAGTAGGTTTTGACGCGGCCCGATAAAATTAAATACTTTTGATATGGCCCCACTCTACTGGGTTGAGGAAGAAGCGAGCCTACTTCCCTTTTTTCGGAAGAAAATCAAATTAGCACAAGTATGGCAATGATAGTGTTTGAGAATGAATTTAATGCATTAATCACTAGGGGTGTAACGATACATCAATACACATCGATTAATCGATATAATGCTTTACGATTTATTGGCATCGATGCTAAAGGTAAACATCAATTTATATCGCCGTGTTTGACCTCGGACATTAGACGCGACTTTATTTTGAAATCCAGTTCATTGTTGCTTGCTTCCTCTTTCCGGGAGCAGTGCGCCCGGTGTTGTTGTGTTGTGAGCAGAGCACGCACGTGAAAGGGGAGGCGACAACTAGTACGCGGCTCCTGGGCTGGTGCTATGGCTAGTGTCCAAAAAGACGAGGAAATTTGCTCCCCTTTAGGCTTCAAGTCATTCGTTTGGAAGCACTTTGGATTCCAAAGAAAAGATGGCTCAACGGACAAGACACGTGCAGTTTGTAAATCCTGCCATGCGGTGATCA
Organism: Syngnathus typhle; assembly: GCF_033458585.1. Classification (NCBI taxonomy): domain Eukaryota; kingdom Metazoa; phylum Chordata; class Actinopteri; order Syngnathiformes; family Syngnathidae; genus Syngnathus; species Syngnathus typhle. The sequence continues at coordinate 1,540,359 of NC_083738.1, read as the reverse complement.
AATATTCAGGGAGCACAAATCTCGCCGCACATTTAAAGAAAAAACACGACATCAAAGTTCAGCGTTAAAGTAAGCAATTTGTATACTACAATACTCTTGTAATTTCCTAAATAAAGAGTTTGCATATGAATTGTTATAAATCAGGATATTGTTCTATATTTTTTATTAAAAAAAAAAAAAATCGATCGTAGAGCACTATATCGCGATATATCGTGAATGAATCGCAGCAGGCTTTAAGATATCAGCAAATATTGTATCGTAGTTCTTTATATCGATATTATATCGTATCGTGACAAAACCCGCGATTTACACCCCTATTAATCACCAATTCTAAAATCTCCCGTTAATAAATTGATTTATCAAACCAACCACAACCAATTGATTGCATATATCATACAAACAACGAATTAAATGAGTAAATAAAACACCTTTATTGAAGAAGCATGAAATGAAATTACAAATCTCAAACCTCCAAGAATTGAACAATCCCACTCACTGATACACTTGCAAATATAATCATTAAGTATTTTTGATTATAAAAGTTAAATCAGAAAAGAGGAAAAGGTAGGTTCGATTTTATTTCTAAAAATCCAATTTGGAAACTAGTTTGGCCTCGAGAGGACTACCTGGTAACGGTCTCCCTCCCCTCGCGGAAATACAGAAAGAGTCGATCCCCTCACCTAGCTTCTCAAGCAAAGTTGTCCAGTCCAATTCTTTTTGAGTAAATCCAAGTTAATCCATGCCAGCAATCTTGCGTCTCACACAAAGATCTCGAAGGCTTTAGAAAAAGTCTTGAAACTCATACGGGCTTCTTCATGTATGACCGCGTTCTATACTGTCCAGTTTCCCTCGCTCATTATCCTGCGGTTTTCAAGCAGCTGTTTCCGCCCCACTCTCTTTCCACCAAAATTCTGCCGAAACCCTGGCAAGCACCTTACTTCCTCTTTTCTTCACTTCTCCTTTTATAAAACCAATATTTCAAAGTTACACTTTACTCAACCATCAAATCAGAAATCAAAACCCTTGAATTACTCTTTTAAACATTTTTTAACACACCACTTCGTGGAGGGCCCCTTTTTCTAATTGTGTGATAATACTGCTTTAAGCTGTTACAGAATATATTTCAGCCAAGCAAAGAAAATAAAATTAAATTAAAAGAAAATAAGAACACATTTGTTTCACCCTTTCAAACTATTTTTAACACACCCCGATTCTTATATGGGTGGGCAGCTTAGTCTAACTCAGTGATAATATTGCTTTAAGCGGTTACAGAATATATTTTAGCCAAGCAAGTAAAATAAAATAGAATAAAATAAAAACCACATTTGTGCTTCCATGCGTGACCCATAATCCAACCCCGCTCCTCTTTGGTCTCCTGCAACGGTTTGGCTCCATCTATTGGAAAACCTTGGAATTTCAGCTTTGCCAATTCATTCAATAATTCCCAACTCAATTCTTGCACCATCTGCTGTTAACATTTGGAATGTCAGCCTCGCCAATTTATTCCTGGGAGCAATCCATACTCACTTTTTGCACCATTTGTTCCCCCCCACACTCCATGTTACATGACAGCCCCAAGTCGCCGTCGTGCGCGGTTCAGGCTATTTCAGAGACCAGTAGGGTCGTCTGGACTGGTGCGCTGCCCCCCGTGGGGGGTTGGATTTTTGGGACGTCCCCTGTGGGGGGGTGTCAGGTTTAAATCGCTGAATGAATAACTATTAAGAGAAGAGCAACAGCAAACAAACCACAAGTGAGACAGAATATTAAGTCTTTTCTCGCGAGGAGTTCAGTACAGATCCTTCACAACAATCTCACTACACTAAATATCTGTATGCACTCCCGCTCTTTTTATTTGGATTTGCCCTACCCACAGTGTGAGACATAAGCCACTAAAGGGGAGGAGGAAAGCATGTGGGCTTTGTCTCGTAAGGAAAAATCACTAGGTGTTTACATACTAATAAGAACATCTGGGAAGAGGAGTTTGAGTGGACTGGACACAGAAGAAAATACCTTTGACCTCTAGTTAAAACATAGCAAGTGAAGTTTTACAACATTGTGTAGGATGCAACAAGCTAAGTTATTTATTACTGGTTATATAATTGCAACCTAATCCTACGATAAAGATAGTTAGGAAAAACCCTGACTTTAATGGTCACTTGGAGGTTCATCTGGGGTGCAAGACAGAAATGAGGCATGTTGTCTAACAAAGTGGTCTTTGTTAGAAAAGAACTGTCTTTCTGTGGTACATCATAAAAACAGTAAGGCCAAACAGCAAGCATATATTGCAGTAATATTCCGGTAAAGCATTGATTAGAGAACGCATGATAAGTCAAAGTCAGCTTTATTGTCAATCTCTTCACATGTCAAGACACACAAAGAAACCGAAATTACGTTTTCTCTATCCCACGGTGACGAGACATATTACACGATAGACATACAAGTAAATGACCCAATATAAAAACAAGAAGGCACAAACAATAAATAATAAGACTGATGAATAAATAATAAATAAACAGATAACACAATAAATAAGAGGAGCAAAACGGAGCCAGTGTGCATACAGCAGACAGTAAGCATAGCGCAAAAGTACAGGACGCTACGCAGAAAGGGGAAGCGAGTTTAGGATTCTAACAGCCTGGAGTATGAAGCTGTTGTTGAGTCTTGTGGTGCGGGAGCGCAGGCTCCTGTACCTCTTCCCAGAGGGCAGAAGGTCAAACAAAGAGTGAGCGGGGTGACTCACATCACTCACAATCGTGGTCGACTTGCGGGCGAGATGGGAGGTGTAAATGTCTTTCAAGGAGGGGAGTGAAGCACCAATAATCTTACCAGCCGTGTTCACTATGCGCTGCAGGGCCTTCAAGTTGTAGTCAGTGCAGCCGCCACCCCAAACAGCAATACAGCTGGAGAGGACGCTCTCAATGGTGCCGCGGTAAAATGTAGTCATGACGGCCGGAGGAGCGCTCGCTCGCCTGAGTTTCCGCAGGAAGTACAGGCGGCGCTGGGCTTTCTTTGCCAGTGATGCGGTGTTGGTGGACCAGGAGAGATCCTCACTGATGTGCACCCCCAGGAACTTAGCGCTGCTCACTCTCTCCACCACAGCACCGTCGATGGTCAGCGGCAGGTGTTGGGTGTGACCCTTCCGGAAGTCCACAACAATCTCCTTGGTCTTGTCGACGTTCAGCAGGAGGTTGTTGTCCCTGCACCACGTGGTCAGAAGGTCAACCTCCAGCCTGTACTGAGTCTCGTCTCCCTTGGTGATGAGACCCACCAGAGTCGTGTCGTCAGCAAACTTCACTATGCGGTTGTCGCTGTGGGTTGCAATGCAGTCGTGTATCAGGAGGGTGAAGAGTAGAGGACTGAGCACGCAGCCTTGGGGGGCCCCTGTGCTCAGCGTGATGCTGGCGGAGGTCTTGTCGCCAACACGTACCACCTGTGGCCTCTGACAGAGCAAGTCCAGTAGCCAGTTGCAGAGGTAGGTACTGAGGCCCAGCTTGTCAAGTTTGCTGATGAGACGTTGTGGCACAATGGTGTTGAAGGCAGAAATGAAGTCCACAAACAGCAATCTCACATACGAGTCCCTTCTCTCCAGGTGGGTGAGGGCCGAGTGGAGGGCAGAGCAGATGGCATCGTCAGAGGACCGCTTGGCTCGGTACGCAAACTGGAAGGGGTCAATGGTGGGGGGGAGAACGGAACGGATGTGCTCCATGACAAGTTGCTCAAAGCACTTCATGATGATGGGCGTAAGTGCCACGGGGCGGTAGTCATTGAAGCAGGACGGAGCAGGTTTCTTCGGCACAGGTATGATGGTGGCAGCTTTGAAACACGACGGGACGATGGCCGGCTGCAGGGAAGTGTTAAAGATGTCTGTGAAGACATCCGTCAACTCACCAGCACAGTCCTTCAGCGCTCGACCCGGGATGTTGTCAGGGCCCGCCGCCTTACAGATGTTGATAGCGGCAAGCGCCCTCCTCACGCTGTCGGCGGAGAGGCACAGGGGCAGCTCGTGTGAAGGAGGAGTGGCCTTCAGCGGGCAAGTGCTGTTCTGAGCGTCGAAGCGAGCAAAGAAGCGGTTAAGGTCATTGAGCAGACGGACGTCCCCTTCACAGCTCTGCGGTGCGGGCTTGTAGTCCGTGATGGTCTGAATGCCCTGCCAAAGGCTCCGTGCGTCCTTGCTGTCCTTGAAGTGGGCGGTAATTTTGCAAGAGAACGCCCTCTTTGCTTCTTTGATTTCCCTGGACAGGTCGGCCCTCGCAGTCCTCAAGCCAGCCTCATCCCCCGCTCTAAAGGCTTTGTCCTTGGCCCTCAGCAGCCTGAAGACAGCCCCCGTCAGCCATGGCTTTCAGTTAGCCCGAGTGACGATGGATTTTGAGAGAGTCACATCATCAATGCACTTCCTGATGTAGAAGGAAACAGAGTCAGTATACTCCTCAATGTCTGTCCGATCGTCGCAAGTAGCAGCCCTCCTAAACATGTCCCAGTCAGTAGAGCCAAAGCAGTCACGAAGTGCATCAAAGGCACCCTCAGGCCACACCCGTACCCGCTTTCGAACTGGTCTGGATGCTCTCACCATTTGTCTGTATGGTAACATATGTATATACATTTTTCTAACAATTCCCTCCTGTTTATCATAAGTTCCCAGAGACCATCTTATCACCTAAAAGCGGCCATTCCAAAAAGATTTTCAGCCGTAGGATCACAATTCATGAGAACAAATTTACACCCGGGAGGAGATCGAGCCTTAATAATCAATATCAGAGTCGGGAAACAAATCGGACAGGTTTACCACAGGAGCTTCAAAGCTAGAGCGACAACCCTCGTCAGTCGCAAAGTCGTCCCCTTGGAGCAACGGAAAAGTCTCAGCTGCTGGAGAGATAGCAGTTGTAATTACCGTTTTTTTTCCGTGTATAGTGCGCCCCCATGTATAATACGCACCCTAAAAATGGCATGCTGATGCTGGAAAAAAGCCTGTACCCATGTATAATACGCACCCGATTTTTATGAATTTTTTTTATTTTTTTTTATTTATTTTTTTAAGTCCCAATGATCGTCACACACGCAGCGAGGCAATGGGTCCCATTTTTATAGTCTTTGGTATGGTCTTAACTAGGCTGGATGTAATTTTTTTTGTTGGCGTTGATTTCTCCGACTGCCCGTAAACGCACCACCGAGACGTTGAAGAGGAACAAAAACACCCTTGGAAACCAAAACTTGCCTCTCGTCGTGACTCGGAGCCGCAACAAATGTTTCGGATTTGTGTAGGGTACATTGTGACAGACAGCAAACGAGCAGGTGATCGAGCAAGCGTCTGATACGAGAGCATTGCGGTCGCATGGAGCGTGTTTGAAGTGAACAGCAGAGAAGAAAGGAACAAGGCAAAGTGTTGTGAAATAAAATATTACCTGTAATACGGATTTAGGTAGAGAACTGAACTCTCGCTCTTTATATAGCTGACGTGTCTTGCGCATCCGTTCTGCGTACCCATGTATAATGCGCACCCCAGATTTTAGGACAATAAATTAGTTAAATTTTGCGCACTATACACGGAAAAAAACGGTAATCTGTTAATTGGAGACCGGAGACATGGAATACAACAACATCCACACAAGGTCAAAACAGCAGAAAAAACGGCAAGGGAGACTAGGACCGAGGAAACCAGGGTACGGTACTGTCCGAACACGTTTAACCAGTCGTTCCAAACCTCCGTGTTCACTTCACTGTGTTCCTTAATTTTCCCATTCAAGGTCCTCAGGCCCTCAAGGGCCTGTGTTAGGGTTTGCAGAATATCTTCATCGTATGATTATGTTGGAATGTAACCTGTAATAATTTAATTAGTTTGTCATGTCTAGACAAAATTAGTTTACCACTGATTGACTAAACCCAGAGGAAGCAATCAAAGGTGCTTTGGTTACAGAAAGTCGTAAAAGGCCCCCTGCTATGCCTTGATCAGCAGGGGGGGCGTCTCCAGCCCAACCTGTGTATTCCCAAACCCCCACTTGAAACCCCACTTTGGTTCTCCCAATAAATAAGTGCCTGACGAGGCCTGAGTGAGATTTCATTCGACTATCGCTGAGAGCACAGCGACGAGTGAACTCTCCGCCTGCAGGTGTCTAAAACGACTAACTTGTCTCCAGTGTGGTCCTTGCAAAATAAGTTAGAGTGAACACCACCCTAACATTTTTGGTGCCGAAACCCGGGACCCTCATACCCGCCATCTGGCTGACGGAGGAGGACGTGCTGCATTGTCGACAAGCCAGCGTCCATTGGAGGACCTGGTAACGAAAGACCTGGGAAGGAAGTTCTTCGCTGGGCCAGCATCATAGGTCTGCCTTCGTCTGTCAGAAGTGGATTGACGGGAACCCGGCAGCGCAGCGGACCAAGGGAGACAAGTCGACAACACCATCAAGCCAGGAGACTGGGTCTACATCAAAGTCATCAAAAGAAAGAACTGGGCCAGCCCACGGTGGGAGGGACCATTTCAAGCCTTGCTGACTACCCCCACTGCAGTAAAGATCGCTGAACGGCCCAGCTGGATTCACCTCAGCCACTGCAAGCTACAAGGAGTGCTGGACCCCTAATTCAAAACGTGGATTGCGTAGATGCTGTTTGACTCGGCATTGCTTTACGGAAACTTGATGATTTGACCATCGAAAATGCCTTGCAAGTGATGGATTCAATGATGTACCGTTTCTGTGTTTTTCTTTTTCTTTTTTTATTGATAACAGTCTGGTCACCTAAGGCAGAGGGACCGTGTAACTCTTTTCCTGCACTTAATCTGGCCGCAGGTTTTTTGAGTTGCACATACTTTGGACTGGAGTATTGAGGGAAAAACCTCACTGGAAGTTATTGTTTTCATTTCATTGATTTCATTTTCTTACTTATGTTTGATTGTTCGGGTTTGACATAATCATATGATAAAACAGGAGGGATATGTTAGGGTTTGCAGAATATCTTCATCGTATGATTATGTTGGAATGTAACCTGTAATAATTTAATTAGTTTGTCATGTCTAGACAAAATTAGTTTACCACTGATTGACTAAACTCAGAGGAAGCAATCAAAGGTGCTTTGGTTACAGAAAGTCGTAAAAGGCCCCCTGCTATGCCTTGATCAGCAGGGGGGCGTCTCCAGCCCAACCTGTGTATTCCCAAACCCCCACTTGAAACCCCACTTTGGTTCTCCCAATAAATAAGTGCCTGACGAGGCCTGAGTGAGATTTCATTCGACTATCGCTGAGAGCACAGCGACGAGTGAACTCTCCGCCTGCAGGTGTCTAAAACGACTAACTTGTCTCCAGTGTGGTCCTTGCAAAATAAGTTAGAGTGAACACCACCCTAACAGCCTGGGACAGGCTTCCATCAGCGGCAGTATTGTTTGGAATAAATATGCAGCATTGCTCACCAAACATGGCACAGACACGACCCTCTTTTGAGAGTCGCATGTCAAGGGCCTTTCGGTTCTTGAAAGCCATGAGGGAAGTCGCGGCCAGTTGGGAGTGGACCACCTTGAAACCCGCCTCGGTCCAATTTCCAAGCCTCTGCACGTTGTAATGGATGTAGTTGATCCTGTCGACATTTTTGTTAAGAGTACACCACCAACACAGGGTGGATTCAAAACCAGCTGCTATCTGATTCACCAGCTTACACTTATCCGGTACTCCTCTGGGAACACCAATTGCATCAACTTCGGTCAGATCATCATCGGCTCTCAAATTCAAAGATATTTTGTTTTTTTACCAGCTTTTTTTCTTTTTTCAGATCTTGGGATGTTGATACATATACAATTTAGCTTGACTACATTCTCTGAAAGCAATGGCTTCTTTTTTTTTCTTTCTTCAATGGATATTACTATATAGAATGCTCTGTCACACATTTCACAATACAATAGACGTGATAGATTTCACACAATCTTTGATCAATGGTGACGGTACAACATAAAGCAATGGTCACAAACCCATACATATGACATATTCAATTTTTGTTTGTCTTTACAGCTTGTTTTGCCATTAGCAATCAATTGTTTCATTTAGCTCTTATAGTTACCTGAAACAAAATACCGTTTTTTTCCGTGTATAATGCGCAAAATTGAACTAATTTCTTGTCCTAAAATCTGGGGTGCGCATTATACATGGGTACAATTTTTTTTTTTTTTTAAGAAAATCATGGTACAACAAGGCATCTCGGTGGCGCGCTGGGTAGCACGTCCGCCTCACAGTCAGGAGGGTGCGGGTTCGATTCCACCTCCGGCCCTCCCTGTGTGGAGTTTGCATGTTCTCCCCGGGCCCGCGTGGGTTTTCTCCGGGCACTCCGGTTTCATCCCACATTCCAAAAACATGCTTGGTAGGCCGATTGAAGACTCCAAATCGTCCCTAGGTGTGAGTGCGAGTGCGAATGGTTGTTTGTCTCCGTGTGCCCTGCGATCGGCTGGCAACCGGTTCAGGGTGCCCCCCGCCTACTGCCCGATGATGGCTGGGATTGGCTCCAGCACTCCCACGACCCCCGTGGGGACTAAGCGGCTCAGAAAATGGATGGATGGTACAACAAAACCAACAACAGGACTGACCGACAAAGACGTTGAACAAAAAGACAGGGTGACATTACCAAAGACAGGAACAGAAACCAAACAGACATCATGACAGTAACACATGCAATGATCCGACGGTGAGCGAGGGGCAGACAGGACTTAAATACAAAACACGTTACATTGATTGAGGTGACACAGGAAGGGAGGGGCGACGCGAACAGAAACTATGGCAACCTAGACACATAGCAAAACTGCGGACGAGACATGACAAATCTCCCTCGAAATAAAACTTGAAATCACCTTTCTTCTTGTTTGTTGTCAATCGCGCATCGCATTCAGCCATCCTGCCCAACACACTTAGTCAGTAAAATTCATAATTGACGACACATCGTTTGATGCGATGGTGCAATCCTTGATGGTGTGTTATTGTCAAATATTGTTTGTTTTTTAATCTCCATCGCGGACCGGACGTCATACGGAGGCAGTATCACTGCGCATGCGCACTATGGATCCGATGCGCAGAACGGATGCGCAAGACACGTCAGCTATATAAAGAGCGAGAGTTCAGTTTTCTTCCTATTAGTTTCAATTCTCTGTTTAATTAGCAGTTTCAATCAGCAAATAACAAAATGCGTATTATAGGTAATATTTTATTTCACAACACGTTGCCTTGTTCCTTTCGTCTCTGCTGTTCACTTCAAACACGCTCCATACAAACGCAATGCTCTCGTATTAGACGCTTGCTCGATCACTTGCTCGTTTGCTGTGACAATGTACCCTGCACAAATTTGAAACATTTGTTGCGGCTCCGAGTCACGACGAGGGGCAAGTTTTGGTTTCCAAGGGTGTTTTTATTCCTCTTCAACGTCTCTCCCATACAGAGCCGCCTTTTTCACGTCCGCACTGATCGCGGTGGTGCCTTTATGGGCAGTCGGAGAAATCAACGTCAACAAAAAAAAATTACATCCAGCCTAGTTAAGACCATACCAAAGACTATAAAAATGGGACCCATTGCCTCCCTGCGTGTGTGACGATCATTGGGACTTAAAGAAAAAAATAAAATAAAATTGGGTGCGTATTATACATGGGTACAGGCTTTTTTCCAGCATCAACATGCCATTTTTAGGGTGCGTATTATACATGGGGGCGCATTATACACGGAAAAAAACGGTATCCACATTCATTTTAGATATGTTTATCCCATTCTTTAACATCTACAGCATTTGTTGACAAAGTACACATATAAACATCATACTTTCATGGCAGTCCAGATCTGACACAGCAGATCATCCTGCTGTAGTGTATTATTATTATGATATCATGCAATGTTCATCTCACTAGTAAGCCTAAGTATGACCAGGGGCATGTTCGGGTCAGGTTCTGTGGGATTGTTTGAGGCTTGGTCCAGGAAGGTAGACTCGTTGGCGCCAGACACATCTGGCTTCCATTAAAAACTGCTAAGATACACATGATGTAGAGATGAGGAGGCAACTGCAGGGTCATAGGTCAGCCAACAGCCCCATCTGCGCGCTCCCGCGTGGAGGGAAGCGCAAGGGTATAAGGTTTAGGACGAGAGTAGACAAAGGGACTCGACATCCTGGCTAGGGCGCGAGACACTTCTCTCTGACATCGGTTGAATAAAATCTTTCCCCAATCAGCCATGTGTGACTGAAGTTTTCCTTCCCCAAGCCAGCCACTTTTTCACCATCTTGTTTGGAAGACCAGCTGACCATCGAAGAGAATTCACCACAATTTTGGCGTCACGAACAGTTCTCTTGTCCTTCGGGGAGCCCTCGCCCGCCCGGGTGCGAGCATCGAGCGTCCGGCCGGCAGGCTGAGTTTGAGGTGAGAAGCTTTCACTCACAGTATCGCAATGTGCTCGTGCCTGGTGTGGGGGGGGATGGAGTGGCTCCTAAGCGGGACAGTTAACGGGCCTGGTGTGCCAGTGGCTGGCAAAAAGGGGAGGGGGGATTGGTCTCCCCTAGCTGGATGTCGACGAGATGTGGATTTTGAAAGGGGGGTGTAGCCCCAATAGAAAAATGAAAATGTTCAATAAAAATAGAAATATGAAAAAAGGCAAATAAAAATGGGAAAATAGCATAAAACTTAATGGGGAATGTGCACAACAGTGTGAGTGACATGTCTGGTGTGAATGATGAATGAGGAAGAACATGCTCCGAGAGAGGGCACGTGAAACAGGACAGGATGTCTTAGGCATTACTGATCGGCTGTCACGAGAGAATAATAATAGAAAGTCCCATAAAACGTGGACTTTGTTTTGGCTACAGATCCGATGGAGGATGGAAATTTTAGCTGTGTGATTGAGGCGGAAACACAGGTACGATTGAACACTGTGTGCGACAAGAGACGGGCACCACCAAGCCACCGGAGGCACAATTCCCGGGGTCGTGCTGGGACGTTGAGATCACACTCAATGTAGTTGAGATCACACTCAATGTGGTTGAGATGTTCGGTGGGGGCATTTGTCTCTATATATAGGTCGCACGAAAAAGGGAGGCTTGATGCAGACCGCAATTGGCAAAGCGGAGGAGTGCGCAGCCTTGGCATCCGTAACTGTGTGAACGAATGTGGGAAATTTACCGGCTGGGTCTGGGACCAGGGTGCCGAGAAGAATGATGCGCGCAGACCACGTTATTTGAGCACTGATCAGATTAGGAGTTTGTGCGGGTTGCAAGGTTCCCCCGGCTGACAGCTGGTGCGTTAGCCGCTTAGAGAGATATTCTTCGGGCAACTTACCGGGGCGAACTGGTGCGCTGCGGTTGTACCCAAGTCGTCACGGTCCGATTCCGATTGGCGAGGCGCACTGTAATAGCACACACTCCTGTCAAAGTCTGATAAAATTTACGGCTTGAAGCAGACCGCAATTGGCAGAGCGGAGGAGTGCGCAGCCGATAGGAATTGGAAAACGTGGAAAAAGAGGCCTCGGGGGGTTTAATTTTGGTATACCATGTAAGAAAAGTAATTTGTGTGCACACTGAAGTTAAAAATCTGCAGTATAAGGGGAAATGCAAAGCGCTCTTAGGGGAAACAAAGACAAGAAGTGCAAAGGGCTTGTTTGTAAGTGCACCTGCGCACGGTAAGAAGACACAGAATGACCAAACCGCATGGAAGCGGTTAGTGGGAAGCTACAGGAGAGATGGATTCGAATCCCTTTGTCTGTGTTCTATGTTTGTGCGTAATGTCTGTGGAGTTTCTGTCAGTTGTCGTCGCTCGTCTGAGCTGTGTGCGTGCTTGGTGTATGGGGTGCGCGTGCGTGCGGATGCGTGTGAGTGTGTGAGCTCTGCGTGCGCGCGGTGTGTATTGAGCGGGCGTGCGTGCGCGCGGATGGGTGTGTGCACGCGCGGTTGTGTGCGCGCTCGGTGTGTGTGTGTTCATGTGCACACGCATGGGAGAAGGACGACGGCATGCATCAGAGAATGTTCAAGAAAGGAGGGGGCCCTGCGTGCTCCGAGGCGCGGAATGGTGCTGTATCGGCAAAGGTGGGGGCCGGCGAGACGCGCGGGCCTGGCCAGCCCGTGGAGTCAACATTGGTACGCTGACCCCCCCTTGTCCGGGGGCGCTGTGCCGAGGAGCCCGCAAAGGCGGGGCTGGGTCCCCCCCCCCCCGGTAGAGATCAAATGTTGATGAGCAAAGGGTGCATGATTGACAACGAACGTGCATGATGAAAACTGAAACTTCACTGGCACTAATGTTGAACAGTTTGCAAATAGGCAAGAGAGAGACATGCTTGCAATACTCACTAAAATACTAATGTTTGTGTACCTGTGTGTCTTAAGGAAAGAGTTGGGCCGTGGCAGCAGTGATTTATGGCAGGACGCTACACATTCGGCCCAAGACCGATAGGTGGGGGGAGAAAGTGAAGAAAGGGGGGTTCGCTCATAAATTAAGAGGGAGCCTGTTGAGGGCGGCCAGCGCCCCTAGTCCATCTGACAACTAATGAGAAAGTGAGTGATTACGTTAACTTGAACGAGATTGCTATTTCTCCTGTTTGCATAACAAATACGAGACGGTGGACGCGCACGTCTCCTCCCAGAGGACAAAGAGACACGGACAGAACTCCCAGGTCGTCTGAGGAAAAGCTTCATGGAGCGCCGCACCGAAATTCTTAAGGCCAGTGTGATTTTGTCCACAAACTCTTGTGTGGTACTCTCACTCGAGAACAAGGGATTACAAAGCGGGCTTGACAACAGACTGATCGACATAAACTGATGTACGGTTGTTTTCAAACAGGTGACATCTCGAATTTTAATCTTAGCACAGGGGATTGGGGGGTCATAACTATATGGAACCAAACACATATTGGACCAACATTCTTGTATAACGAGCGTGTATAACATCGGAAGTTGGCAAAATCTGATTGCATTGTCTTATGTGTTTTGTGACCTCTGGTGCTTGATTATTTTCTGATCAAAAAAAAAAAAAAAACATGGGGGACAGGAGCCTTACCAGTCCAACAGTGACCCCCATAGAGGTTGTGTCGAAAAATAACCCGCTTATCAAAGGGGTTAAAGAAATTTCGAACAAATGGAATAAGAGATGGCCTGACATTGAGAGGCCTTGGGACTTTTAACCGAGAAGTAATTGAGATTATATGTGTACTCGTATCGACATACAAAGCAGGAGTCAAAAAAGGAAAAAAAAAGGGAAAAGAGAAAGGAGAAAAGGGAATATGAATTGGGATTGTTGAAAATATTTGACGAACAGGGACAAAAATTGGATCAGGAGCTTAAGCAGAAAAAAGAGGAAATCACAGCTGATGTACTGAAGAATGTGGAAGAAGCTAGGAAGCTAATGGACAAAGTTAATACACCTTTCTCACATGTCGCCCCGGTTAAGAGTCCCCCGGCGTACAATGTGAGTGAGAAACGTAATGGCTATCCCCATTCCCGATAGTTAACCAAGAAGGTAGCTATCAGTCGGAGACCGAAGACAAAGGCATTGTCGAAACCAGAAGAGCTAGAACCACCATTGTTATGCGTCCTAGCCTGACCCATAAGAAGAATAAAACTCGACATGCGACAGACAAGGAGACAAGGGCACACCAAGAGGGAGCTACAGGATGATAGCCAGAGCGACACAGAAGGGGCAGCGGGGGGCTACAACCCCGTAATCAAAAGCATTTCGAGAAGAACAGAGAAAAAAGGACGCACCCCAGGGAAAGAGACAAGAGCAAGGAAAGATGTAAGCGGTACGGAGGGCGGAAGTGGCGAGGACAGCTGGGGAGACGAATGCCCTGTGCCTACTTCACGCTCCACCCTAGTTGCCATGGAGGACTGGAGAAGGACCGCTTTAAGGAGCATCGAAGCCAGAAAAGAACAATGCTTGGAGGAGTTAGAATGGAGCTTGGAACCAAGAGCGCAAGAGGATCTAGAGGAACAGTTGCAAAAGTTAGAGGTGGCCAAGCTTGAGTTGGAAAAAGTGCCGTCCAAAATGCCAGGGACACCGTTTGGCCGGGAGCAAGGATCAACCCGAGCAACCACAATTCTGCCAGTGATGGTAGTGGGACAAACCCCACCCCAACAAATTTTATTGCAACCCCCGCTGACCGCTGGCCAACCACCGCAGGTGGCCATGGCAGTGCCCGTCAGTCTAGCACCCCAATGGGGGCGCAACCAAACGCTATTCTGGGGCACCAGAGTGCATGGAGCCAGGGGAAAGGCAGGAAAGTCGAAACCCACAGGGGGCCCGGGAAGGAGGTCTGACGCTTGCTATAACTGTGGCCAAGTAGGACACTGGGCCCGCAACTGCAGCATGCCCACCAGAGGAGGCTTAGGAGGGGAGTTCAGCCGCCATCCCCCAAGACCCCAGGGCCCGATGAACCCTTTCGGGGGCCCGGAACCTGGATTCTAGAGGTGCCCGGTGGGCCCAAGGGGGGATGTCAGCTGGTAGTGTCAGGTCCGGAACGAGAGCCAACAATAACAGTGAAAGTAAACAATCAACCGTTGACGGCAATGGTTGACAGCGGACCGACTTTCACTTGCGTCCGGCCTGAAGACGCTATTCATCCCCCCTTGTCCGGTCATTTTGTACGGGCAATAGGGTTCGAGATTATAAAACAGCTGATCCCTTCCACAAGACCAGTACAGCTCTGCTGGAAAGATCTAATGACAAACATACCAGTTTTGGTATCGGACCGTACCCCCACTGCCCTCCTAGGCAGAGATACCCCGCGGAGATTGAACTGCACCATAAAGTGTTCTCCTGATGGTTGTGTGGTCGAGGTCCTACACGAGACGTGCCATAAGGTGCTGATGTAGTCAAAACCCAGAGACAGATAGAAAGAGGGAGTGAGAGAAGAAAGGGGGACTAACTCGTCAATAATGAGGAGATATTGGGAGTAATTCGTTTGTACTTTCTTTAAATCGTTTCCTGGAGTAGATGGGTTAGCAACACGAGAGATTTAGAGGTTCAACAGAAAGAGAGTTAAAAGAAAATAACATTTTTGATTTGAACAACTGCAGGCTAACAGGAGCATGAGAGAGGAGAGCTGAGAAGCGGGATCCACTTTGATCGGGGAGATTGGAAATTCACAGCACCATATTCTAAGTCGCATTTTTGAGCAAGCATGACACAGGTAATAACGCGTGAGAGATCAAGACGTAGATTAGGGCTGGATGTGGAACGCAGACCTCTGAGTTAATTTTGACACAATGTCCCATTAAATTGGGACTATAGACAAAACCTAGCTCGACAATAGGATGAGTTGCAGGACTTACAATATAAAGACGACATTGCTGTTACTAGGAGAATTTGACTTTTGGTAAACAAACGTTACTAGTGAATGGATGGCAGAAGCTACATTTGGAGGTAGTCTTACAAGTTTGATGTCCCAGTCTGTCACTCTCAGTGCCAGGATCCCTGAAAACTCGATCCCGAGACTCCGCCTGCAGCCGTGGGCGACTACAAAACGGTGCCTGGATTTGAGGCACCTTTGACCTTTGGCAAGGACAAAGAAAGACTGTTGTTGTGCTTGGAGGGGGCAAGTACAGTCCGGAAGAATGACAACATCCTCGGGGACGAGAAAAGACAGTGAGGAGTGGAGGAACTCACAATGTTGAAGAAAAA
Source organism: Syngnathus typhle (assembly GCF_033458585.1). Taxonomy (NCBI): domain Eukaryota; kingdom Metazoa; phylum Chordata; class Actinopteri; order Syngnathiformes; family Syngnathidae; genus Syngnathus; species Syngnathus typhle. The sequence continues at coordinate 1,524,753 of NC_083738.1, read as the reverse complement.
ATGGACATTTGAACAATGGACTCATTCGAGAGTGATGGATGTGTTGGCTCTGAAGCAACAACAAAAGGACACCATCTTGAGAGGGTGAGGTGCGGCAAAAGATATGGACTTGAAATGTCCGACGGCCAAATCGCACTCCTGGCGGTGCTAAAACTTCGTGGGGCTTGGGTTAGAGTGGACAGGAGCTTCATTGTGCACTGGGTTTGACAGAACTGAGGAGATTTGATAAAGGATTGAATAATGCGTAGAGCTACAGAGAGAAGCATCATGGTCAGAGATTGAACAGATTTGAATAAAACAAATAGGCTAAAACGGTGAGAAACAAGAGCGAGATCTGATGTTTTGGCTCACCAGACATAAGAAGTAGAAATCGAGTTAGATACATTTTAGAATGGGACATCTAGACTAAAGTGGATTCAGTCAAGAGGAAGCTAGGACGCTCGATGTACCTACTCAATACGATAGAAGTTTGTTGCGCCATAGTGGAGGTTGGGTAGTCAGAAAAATGGATCCGTTTAAGTTTTTGACTTTCACACATTCATGCATAGGAGTCGCACAAGGCCACAGGTAACAAGATAATGACTGAGATAGGGCTCAAATTCAACTGCAGACTCGCCAAGAGGGGCAATAAAGAGAAGCAGACTGAGAAACAGTTTTGAACAAGACAACGGGAAAAAAGGGGGAGAGCCAAATGACGACGTAAAAAGCCAGAGAGAATAGTCTGACCCATCTTTACTGAATTTAATTAACATAAGTAATAGAGATCGAGTTTGTAGGACCAATACGAGGGTATGGAGGCTCCCTCAAAACGCGGGTCCCACAGTTAGTCCCTCAGATAGACATATATGACAATTTGCGATGAATCTGATGGGCGAGTTTATGGAAAATTGAATTGGAGATTTTACAATAGGTCATGTTGACGAGTATGTCCGAATGTGAAGAGTCACTATTACGAGTCAATATTTGCCTGCACACTAACATACTAACTTTGCTTGGTTTGGGGGGAGAGCTGAGTGATAGAGACGGATGGGTGTGTCTGTGAGTGTGTGGATGGGTGAGTGCGCATGTGATCATCTACGGCTGTGTGTGCGCAGTATGATTGGCCAGAGAGGTCTGAAGTTGGGGTGATGTGTTTGCCATTGAGGATAAAATTCCTCTCACCTGAAGGGGTGGTACAGATCGGAGGGACTAGAACTGGTAAGTGATGAGCTCTGACCGGAACCATGGTTCAATGATCAATCAGGGGCACCATCGACAACCAAACGGTTCGATGGAGAAGGCCCATTTCAGTGATATGGTCAGACAAGACAGAACTAGTATTGAACATCAAGACTTTGGACGATTTGACGTGTGACGACTTTGAGCTCACCCAACGGGGTGACGGACTAGGTGGACAGTGACCAAATGTTTGACGCTTGAGCTTGCTTGCGACATGAGCAAGCTTTGGAATGCCCTACCAATGGATATTAGGACTGCTACCTCAGTAGAAACATTTAAGACACGTTTAAAGACACATTTCTATGACATGGCCTTTAACTAACCTGTAGTGGCCGATTCGGCTGGAGTTTGTTTTCTCTCCCTCTCCACCCCCTCCCTCCCCCCTCCCCGGCCGGGGAGGTGGTTAGGTGGTACCCATGCTGACAGCGGCTATCTGGATTCTCGTGGCCAATTCAGGATAGGGGAACTGCAGCTCAACCTCCTCGAAGAGCACTGCCAGGACAATTGAGGGCTCCTTTCGGCAGCCCTCTGCTGTGACATGGACATCCACTTTTTATTTAATTGATTTTCATGTTGTATCATTTGTGCCCTCTCTGCATCCATTTCAACCTGGTGATCCTGAAAGGGGGATCCTTCCATCTGTGGTCCCTTCTCAAGGTTTCTCATTTTCCCCCTGCTAGGGGTTTTTAAGTTTTTCCTTGCCCTTTTGGGAGCTTAAGATCAGGGGATGCTTTGAGAATAATTGTCAATTTCTGTCTATGTGAAGCCCTTTGAGACTGCTTGTGATTTAGGGCTATACAAATAAACTTGACTTGACTTGACTTGACTCTGCTTTGTTTTTCTGTGTGACTTGATTTTTTGCAGCAGCAGCAGCAACGGCCACCAGCCAAGGAGCGGATTGCGCATTGTTTGCGTAACTTGTTTTCGTTCTTGCAGGTTGTCGATTGCGTTCGTGGAACGTTTGTGTTGAATTTACGAGAATATGTTAACCCTTGCCCTTTTGGTTTTTATAATGAACTTGTTGATTACATGGTTTTCAGGACAGGATCCCCGAGCGCCAGGATTCATTTTATGACTGTTTTTGTTTTGATACTTGATGTCTGTTTTTGTGTGTACAAATGTCCGCTGTCAGCAGGGCTACAAGCTCACTGACAGGAGTGCGCTGATTTTTGTTTGTGTTGCCGAGTGTGTGGTGGACAGTCAAGTTTCAGGGACTTGGGGTGACGGTCCCGGGGCCCAGATTGGAGCTAGAGGTTCCGCGGGCCTGGCTACAATGAGTGTGGTGATGAGAGGGGACGCTTTGCAGGTTCCTTTTGATACGTAATGACACATTAAGTGAATGTGTCAAAAGGGGGGAGTGGTAAAACAGAAGGGGGTGAGTAGGTTTCAATTTGTAATTGTGATATACAAAGTTTTTTTCCAAATTCACTTGTTTTTAAGCTTTAACAGGACACGCCGGAATTCAACTAGCAGTGATGGAAGGAGCAGAAGAAGCGTCTTGAAAGAAAGGGAGTTAACGGGAGACAACAGCCTGGAATGGATGCGAAGCGTGGTAACAATTTAGTGGCAATAAGGTTTAAGGTTTTTCAATGACAAAGTGCGAAGGACAAATCATACAGTGATTTGGGAATGGACAGTGGCACAATACACAACGAAAGTTTGGAAGGTTATTGAATGTCGGAGGAAGACGGGGCCAGAGACAAGGAATGGGGAAATTTCTGAACGCGTGACTGCATCAAAGCTGCTATTACAGGGCAAATGTTTAATTATACATTTTAGGACGAGTAGTTTGCATAACGAATACAGAAAGGATTTGAGTGGCTGTACCGTTTTGGAAAGATTACGTGAGCGTTGTTTCAGAATGATGACTGGTTTGAACAGTGAGGTGACTCGAACATAAGGCACGGATACATAAAGGTACAGATTAGAGATGCACCGATCCGATATCTGGATCGGATATCGGCCCCGATATCAACAAAATAGATGGATCGGGTATCGGAAAATACAGCCGATCTGTGAGCCGATACTTTCCTTAATCTATTGGGACGCGGGCTACGTCATACGTCAGCAGCACGTGTGCCGCATGCCACGAGAGTTTTCTAAACAAACGCAAACATGGAGCGAACGTTCGCTTCTCTTCCCCGGGTTGCTAAGCGGACGTCAAACCCTGCGCGTTCGCTTCTCTTCGGGTTGCTAATGGGACGTCAAAGGCTGCGCGTTCGCTTCTCTCCCGAATGGGGGGGGGGGGTGGCGGAGGCTAATCGGATGTCAAACGCTGCGTGTTCGCTTCTCTTCCGGGGGGTGTCAATGGGACGTCAAACGCTTTGTGTGGCGGGCTCCATCTAGTGTGGAAACTGAGAAGCTGAGCTCAAGCTTCTTGTGCGGGCCATATTCAATTATGTTTTCAGAATTTGCTGCGGGCCAATAAAAACTGGACCGTTAGTTTGGACACCCCTAATTTAGAGCAAAGAACTGTGTAGTCTGCCTGATGCCATTGCCTTTGGTCTTTTCTGTTCCACATGTAGAGTTATGTAGCTTGTTAAGTCAACCATAATATCGGATTGGTATCGGGTATCGACCGATACGCAAAGCCGCGGCATCGGTATCGGTATCGGAACTGAAAAAGTCGGATCGGTGCATCTGTCAGGTCTAAATACCATCAGACATTTATTTACACGCTGGAAACAAAGAGGAGAAGACAACCAGTATTCTTTTGCTCGCGAGGAGAATTAGGTAGAGGGCCCAGTTCACAGTCCTCTACTAATTCTGGCCTGCCCTACCGTCATCTCCTCTTTTTATTTTGGGTTGCCCTGGTTACAAGAGGCGTTGCTACACTAAAGGGAGGGGAGAGTGTGTCTGTAGCAACGCTGTTTCAGCTAGCTAATCATGTTGTGTGGTGCGAGGCCGCATGGCCTTGGCCGATCTGTGACCCCAGGAATGCAGAGTCTGTTCTTAGATGGTTGGCATCCTTGTTCCTGGGTGCAATCTCTAAACCTGGATGCCGTGTCTCTGTAAAACAATGCTCTAGACTTTCTTGCTACATTTCACACAATAGTAATAATAATAAGTAAATAATCAGATACCTCTCGTGCAAACACTCTAACAAACGTTAAGTAGATGTGAGATAACTTGCATGAAGTCTACTTAAACAAACATTGAGTAAATATGGGATAACTAAAAACTGTCTCGGACAAAACAATTAACAGAGAGAAAGGACTTCTATTGAACTAACAAAGAACAAAGAACAAAGGTGTTCTGTTTCTAACTAGTGAGGGCCTCTTCACAGATAAGACAAGGAAGGGAGTATAAGGACTCCCCCAAGGCTCATAAGGCACATATGTTGACTTGACCGAAGATATGTGACCTTCGGTTCCAGGCCGACCAGCGCTTCAGCAAAACTAATTATTCTAACATTTCCCTCCTGTTTATCACATATTTGCTCAAATCCTCACATCACCGTAAACAACCACTTCTCTCGATTTTCAGTTGTCGGATCACATTTATGAAAACAAATATGTTTACACTCAAAGGATAAACGTCGCGTCGTCATCATTCAGAATCGCATGGATCGGGGAAAAAGTCCTCTAGCGTCTGTGTACAAATCCCGTCATCGACATCATTATCATCGTCATCGCTATCATCTTGGCGCTCAGACATTAGGTAAATCCGAGCCATCTTGTCCTCCATGGGTGATATTGCTGTAGTGATGAGACGGTTAAACAGAGCACGCAGGCAAGGAACACAACAACATCCACACAAGGTGAGTATAGCAGCAAATACTGCAACTGATATCAAAATTGAGGACACAAGGGCTTTATACTTCCCAAAAACATCCATCCATTTGTCCCAGACTGATGTGTCCACACCAGAGTGCTCTTTCATCCTTGCATTGAGGGATTGCAGGCCTGCAATAGCCCTCGTCAGGCTCCCATCAGGGGCGGTGTTGTTGGGGATGAAGGTGCAGCATTGTTCTCCGAACATTGCGCAGACCCCTCCTTTCTCAGACAACAACATATCAAGAGCAATACGGTTCTGGAATGCCATTAGGGAGGTTGTGGCTAGCTGTTCATGCACTGCCTCAAGCCCCGCTTGTGTCCAATTGCCCAATTTCTTCACATTGTAGTGGATGTAGTTTATTCTGTCTACGTTCTTGTTCACCGCTCACCAACAGCAAATGGAGGACTCCCGTCGCGCTGCAATTTGGTCAATTAATTCTTATTAATCAGGGACTCCTCTAGGGACTCCAATCGCATCAATTTCGGTCAGATCATCGTCGCCTCTCAAATTTAAAAATATTTTGGTTTTTACTAGCTTTCTTTCCTGATCTTGGCATGTTGATGCATATACAATTTCACTTGACTACATTCTCTGAAAGCAGTGGCTTTTTCTTTTCTTTTCTTTTTTTTCTTAATGGATGCTCAATAGAATGTTCTGTCATACATTTCACAATCCAATAGATAGATTTCACACAGTCTTTGATCAATGGTGACGGTACAACATAAAGCAATGGTCGCAAACCCATACATATGACATATTCAATTGTCTTTACAGCTTGTTTTGCCATTAGCAATCAATTGTTTCGTTTAGCAGTTTACTCTTATACTAGTTACCTGAAACAAATTATCCACATTCGCTTTAGCTATATTCATCCCATTCATTATCTACAGCGATTGTTAACAAAATACACATATAAACATCATACTTTCATGGCAGTCCAGATCCGACACAGCAGATCATCCTGCAAAGGTCAAATTGATCTTTTAAATCGCTACAATGCAGCATAATTTTTTAGGAGTGATCAATATAAGTTGTTCACTCATCTCTCCCCTACTCATTATGACTTAGTTCCCACAAATACCATATTGCTGAAGTTAACAAAGTGGCAACAAAGATGGCCACCTTACATGCAATAGCGTCATTGTTCCATTTTCTTGTTCCCGGCATTTCTCTAAGAGGTAAGGCTCCCTTTGGGTCACTTTTCCCGATTGAACGTTACCTCAAAAGAAATTACCCTTTTGTAATTTGCAAGGACCACCTCAACTGACCTTTCTGCTATTTTAATGGCAGTTGACGTAATTATCAATATTCAATGTGGCCCTTCCCCTTTGGAAGAACACCAGTGTTTCATTTTCAATGCTCTTAATGAGAACGTGCTTTGTTCTTTTTGCCTGTAAAATATTAATTATAAATACAGAATGTAAATGCCAAATTTGAATCATCCTTAGTTTCCCACTTGGTTTTAAAACATTGTAATCTATATTGTCGCCCAAACAATTTTTTATACGGGGTTAAACCCACAATACTTGTAATATTTATGTACAGTTTGACCAGGTCTAAACATTTTGTCCGTTATCTTCCAGTTTCTTCCATGCACTTCTTCACACTTTATACTAATCCTGCACTTCGGCGATGGTGTGCACAATGATTTTTAAATCTTTATTGAACATTGTGCTTCTTCTCCTCATTACTTGATTTACAAAGTGCCCCCATTATCATGAGAATTTATCTCCGAAATCCCATATCTCTGTATTATTTCTTTGCATAACGTGTTTGCCACTGTTAAGGCATTCAGTGTTTTTGTTGAAACCAATTCAAACCATTTTGAGAATGCATCTTTTATGACCAGGCAGTATAACCCTGTGGATTGCATGTTAAACAAGCTCTACAAAAAAATTTGTTTTGAAAATGTTTTAAATATGAATCAAATCCGTATGTTGTATAAAGCTGACGACTGACCTGCCCCACTATCCCTCCTCTTGAGCCATGTGACACGCACTACGTATGGCTCAATATTGCTGCCAATTGGTATAGGTTCTTTGGTAGGATAGGTCTGTCTTCTGGTCATTTATAGATGCCATTCTCTACTCTTGCCCCTCTTTTTGTCCATGATTGAATTTCAGTCTATGGACTTTGTCGCTGCACATCTTTAAAAACGTTTCAGGAGTTTAATCTGCTTCTTGTGTGTATAAAATTTGAAGCATCTCTTGCACCACAGCTATGCGGTTCCGTCTGCAAGCTCGTTCCCTCTTGAATTTAATCAGCTTCTTGTGTGTGTGCCCTGCACACGTGCATATAGCTATTTTTCGTGGCAATTGGACTGCTTCCACAACTAGCTTAGTTGTAGTTTCTTGTAGTTTCTTTTCAATCAGTTTCTCATCGTTTATCACAAGAATCTTAGTAATTTGAACACAAATCAAAAGGTATGTTTTATTTTACTCAATTTACTCAAACGATTTAGAGAATCCATATGTAGTAAAGCGTTGTATTACTACATATGATTTCATCTTCATTTAATTTTGACACACCTTTCAAAATGCTTCTCAGTGTCCCAGTGCACACATGTTTTGCGTGTGTAACTGGGTGTCTCAACCCGTGTTCCACATCCTAATCTTTCCTCCCTCCAGGTGTCAAACCAATCAAGATAAAGATAAAAACTAACAAAATAACCGTCAGTAAATTAATATAATGGTCAATTCTTGTTGTTTCTTAACTTTAACTAACTCAATCACTGTCTTATCCTCAAATGTAAAAACTAGTGTAGTCTTGACACAACCAATCGACTATTTAGCTTTGAAATGTTGTTATTTAATAATTTTGCTTCATCCAATTCCAGAAAGCAAGTTCTTTCCATCTCTCAATTTTTGTTTCATCAGGGCTAGGCATTAATGCAGTGTGGACCAGTTCCTGGCCACAAAAAAAATTGCTTGCCTTTCTTTTCTTCTTATTTTCACAAAATTGCTTTTGTTTTGCGGTGCAAATCATATAGACTACAATCTAGCAAATTCTTTTGTGCACCTACATTAGCCAATTTTAACACATAACACTGACAGCACACAGACAACACAAAAACTTACAGCAGAGACACAGCTCACAAACAATACAAACAAACAAACAACGCTGCGCAAACGTCATCCTCTATTTTGACGTTTTGTTTATACTTTTGTTTTCTCATTAGTGCCTTTTATCCTTCAAGCAAATATTGTCACATCTTCCTTAAGCATCACTATCCGAGAAAATCACACCGTCCCTGCCCTGCCCGCAGCCACAGCACCCCTCGTGTGAGGGGGGCGTAGCATCAATGTTGATTGGTCGCAGGCTGGCCATTTCCTGCAACAACCATGATGCCGGCCCACCGCCCACACGAGCATAGCAAAGGCCCACGCGGACAGCCCCGCCCCGCGACAACGCGCGAGCGCAGGCACGCTTATCAGTTTCACCTTCTCAAAGGGCAGGCCAACTTTGCTGTTGCCCTCCCCCATCATGTTCACCTTCAACATCTTTCAGTCTTCTACACAACATTTGCTGTCTCTTATTCCCATCCTATCAAGCCACCGTTCTCGTAACTCTCTGCCACACACGCCTCATTTTCTCTATTGCACACACCTTGCTCATCTCAGTTTCTCCAACAAACTTAAACACACCATCATCCACTCCTCAATTTCCCTATTATTGCTCAACAGCCTCCAGAACATTCTCCATTACTGATTTCTTCCATAGAACACACATCTCACTCGCACTCATACACACTCATTCATGAGGATCCTCTGCGCGCACACGCACACACACCAGCACAAAAGGAACACAAATATCTCCTGTATATTTAAGCTAATTTCTCTTTAATTTTGCCAGCTAGGTTCCCACTTCATTACATGCAAACCTGATTTGATTTGACTTTGGCCTAGTCATAACTGTCTTTGTTAATTTGTGCAGTCACGTGTCATGTGACCGTTTTCTCCGCAACTCCAGCATTCTATTGGAGGTTGCACAACTCCTCTTCCTCGGCCTCTAAAGCCTTCTCTGTTGGGTATTGCTCGCCCTCTCTGGCCTTTCTGTCCTCTGCCTGCATTTTGGTAAAAAGTGTCACTATCCTGGTCTACCAAAAAAGTGTTTTTTGAAGCTTTCATTTGTTTTCGTTTTCGTTTGTCTATTACTACTCTTTCTGCATGGAGGGCGTGATTTATGTATTCCTCCCGCTATGATCTTTAGTTTCGAATTTGTAGCATGTGTTTTCTCTACGTGTTTCTCTACTTTCTCTAGACCTCTCCCTTCTTCTCTAACTCTGTAAATTTTGTTTTTCTCTTGCCTGCCTACTGTTAGGCCCCGTCTCATCATCTTCCTGCCTGCCTGCAATACAGCGCTTTCTGAGTTTTCTTTTTTTTTTTTCCTTTCTCTCTCTCTCCTGCTACTTTCAACCAAAACACTACATCCTCATCCCCCTCCTCCTTCATCTTTTTGGGGTTTCTTTTAGTCTTTTCTTTTATGGCACCTCTAAGTTCGGTCAATTTGGTTGTTTTAAGTTGACCCTCAAATTTATATATTTTTTTAACCCATTTATCAAGATTTTTAAGTCGGTCAGGATCCTGCCTTTCAATTATTTTCCAATCCTTACATTTAAGTGCATCTCGGATCTTATTTTTGGTCTGCAAGTTCCCCATTTTAATCAATTTGGTCCCAACTGTAAAACCATAGGGGTTTCTAAAGTCGGGTGTTCCCAGTGGGATAACGAAAAGATCCTGTGGTGATTCTCACTTCTACCAGCGTTCTGGTGGCTGGTGGAGAAACCTTACCTACTGCGTCCACAGAACCACGTTATGTGTTCCCCACTGCTTTAATATGGAATACTATATCTAGTGATATGTATTCCCATTCACACTCTCATTCACACAGTTTTACGGAATTTTCGGCTTCACGTGGACTCCGCTGACCTTTTTAGACGGACCTCTCCGTCGGACACTTCTGTCCTTTTATTTAAACGGACCTCTCCGTTTTGTTACCTTTAGACGGACATCTCCGTTTTGTAACTTTTCTTGGACACCTCTGTCCTTTTATTTCAACGGACCTCTCCGTTTTGGTACCTTTAGAACGGACCTCTCCGTTCTGTCCTAGGACTTTTATAGGGCACGACGAGCCCTCGGCCGCACCACACTTTTAAACAAAAACAAACTCACCCTCTGGTTCTCTTCACCTCTGCACTTCGGATCGCCTTCAACCTCTGGATCCCAGCTGACGAGCAGACAGCCAGCCCTTGAAAAGGATTCTAGGACCTCACCTAGGGAGGTCCTGCCGCGCGCGGTCTATCTGGATCTCCGCTGCCGCCCGCTGGAATCCTCGGGTGTATTGGCATCCGGCTCGAAGGACCAATAAAATGTCAGGTCTAAATACCATCAGACATTTATTTACACGCTGGAAACAAAGAGGAGAAGACAACCAGTATTCTTTTGCTCGCGAGGAGAATTAGGTAGAGGGCCCAGTTCACAGTCCTCTACTAATTCTGGCCTGCCCTACCGTCATCTCCTCTTTTTATTTTGGGTTGCCCTGGTTACAAGAGGCGTTGCTACACTAAAGGGAGGGGAGAGTGTATCTGTAGCAACGCTGTTTCAGCTAGCTAATCATGTTGTGTGGTGCGAGGCCGCATGGCCTTGGCCGATCTGTGACCCCAGGAATGCAGAGTCTGTTCTTAGATGGTTGGCATCCTTGTTCCTGGGTGCAATCTCTAAACCTGGATGCCGTGTCTCTGTAAAACAATGCTCTAGACTTTCTTGCTACATTTCACACAATAGTAATAATAATAAGTAAATAATCAGATACCTCTCGTGCAAACACTCTAACAAACGTTAAGTAGATGTGAGATAACTTGCATGAAGTCTACTTAAACAAACATTGAGTAAATATGGGATAACTAAAAACTGTCTCGGACAAAACAATTAACAGAGAGAAAGGACTTCTATTGAACTAACAAAGAACAAAGAACAAAGGTGTTCTGTTTCTAACTAGTGAGGGCCTCTTCACAGATAAGACAAGGAAGGGAGTATAAGGACTCCCCCAAGGCTCATAAGGCACATATGTTGACTTGACCGAAGATATGTGACCTTCGGTTCCAGGCCGACCAGCGCTTCAGCAAAACTAATTATTCTAACAGCATCTCTAGTACAGATCTAGGAAACTACAGTATTGTGAGGGATACCGGTTTGAGAATGCTACGCATCTTTAAACTGAAGAAGGACTTTGGGGGTGACAAATAGTATTTGGACGGGAAAAAGAGCGGTTGAAGTGACATGACTGACGGGACTTCAGAAAGATGACAGTGTGATTGAGACAGGGACATCTGCGACAGGAAAGGCTACCAGGAACAGGTAGAATTTACATTGTGATTGGGGGGATCTAGCAACGCTGTCGGCACGACGAGAAATGAGGGGAATGAGTCCTGGAGTGTTTGCTTGTTTGTTTGTTTGCTTGTTTGTTTGTTTCAGGGACCGCGTGGGCCTCTGGAAACGCGGGGTAGGGGTCGGGAGCCCTCGGGCGTTCTGATGAGATTTCGATGAGATGATTGACACAGCTTTTTCCTCGTTGCCCCATCACCGCCGAATAATTATTTGAGGGGGCTGGAAAGACTGGAGCTATCGGGTTGTGTTGCCCCGCCAGCGGTGGCCGTCGGGGCCGGAAGGACGTCCGGCCTGGGCTGCGGCCTTTGCCATTATGACTTCACATGTTTGCACTGTTAACGTCACTTGATACAGACAGTAGCTTTAGCTTGTCATAGGTCGCCTGGCTGCTGACCGGGGCCTTGCACGGGATTCAACAGCCGTAAGCAACAGGAGGACATTGAACGGACAGCCGGCCCGGGACAGTGCCGTCTACTACTAGTGCTATTTCCCACTGTCGGCTCAGTGGACTGGATTTCATATCTGCACGCACTTGTGCGTGCAAGGGGGGCAGCGCAACGACGGGTTTAATGTTCTTGCATGCTTTGACGATTCGTTTTTATATACCTCACTGTGTTACCTCGTTGTTTTTTTGCCATGTTATTTACTTTGTTATGTTACCTCATTTGTTTACCCCGTGGCATGTTTACTATTCGACATTGCATTTTGACCGATTGTATTTGAGGGTCGTGGTTCTGCTTGTTGCTGTGTTTAGGGCTCATGCTACGCTTTGTGAAATGTGGTGTGTGCCGGAGCTCCCTTCGCCTGACTCTCGCCAGGTGGGGGCGCCTCCGGGGGTGTAGAATGGGCCTCCCTCTTTTTCCTCGTCATTAGATTGGCGGGGTTTTTTCGACGGCGGTCCGGCAACTTTTTGGGGCTTCTAACGGGCCACAGCAAACTTTTCCTCTCCAAATTGATGGCGTTGGTGATATATTACCGAAGGGGGGTGTGCGGACGGCGTCAATCAGTTAATGGGGTTGGGGGATTCGGTCTTGGTCAAATGTGGTTCCTGAGAGGCCTCAGATTGCTGTCAGGGCGGAATTTGCTATTAAATTAGGTTGAGCTTTCCTAGTTAATGTAACCTTAAGTAGCATGCCTTGAGCATGATTTAGGATGAGACAAATAGGTCCAAATTGTAGACGAAAACCATAAAATGGTTGGGGGAAGGTTTTTGGATGTACCGATGTCTTTTCGTGTTGAGTTGTTGCCGGGGCACTTGATGTGCCCCGGCAGGGGGGAATATGTAGTGTATTATTATTATGATATCATGCAATGTTCATCTCACTAGTAAGCCTAAGTATGACCAGGGGCATGTTCGGGTCAGGTTCTGTGGGATTGTTTGAGGCTTGGTCCAGGAAGGTAGACTCGTTGGCGCCAGACACATCTGGCTTCCATTAAAAACTGCTAAGATACACATGATGTAGAGATGAGGAGGCAACTGCAGGGTCATAGGTCAGCCAACAGCCCCATCTGCGCGCTCCCGCGTGGAGGGAAGCACAAGGGTATAAGGTTTAGGACGAGAGTAGACAAAGGGACTCGACATCCTGGCTAGGGCGCGAGACACTTCTCTCTGACATCGGTTGAATAAAATCTTTCCCCAATCAGCCATGTGTGACTGAAGTTTTCCTTCCCCAAGCCAGCCACTTTTTCACCATCTTGTTTGGAAGACCAGCTGACCATCGAAGAGAATTCACCACACTGCAAAGGTCAAATTGATCTTTTAAATTGCTACAATGCTGCATAATTTCTTTTGAAGTGATCAATATAAGTTGTTCGTCACTCATCTCTCCCCTACTCATTATGACTTAGTTCCCACAAATACCATATTGCTGAAGTTAACAAAGTGGCAACAAAGATAGCCAGCTGCGTGAAGCTGGCCCCCCACGGCCCGCAAAACTTAAGCAAAATAGTTTCGTTTGTGCTTCGTTTGTGCTGGTTTGTGCAGCAAAAATGTTCGTTTGTGCTGCTATGGTTTTTTAGTTATGAACGATTCTTTTATAGGTCATCCAGAGTTCACCCAGCCCCCCATCTGCTCAAAATGAACCCAAATTGGTACCGTTCGTTTGTGCTTCGTTAGTGCTGGTTTGTGCAGCAAAAATTTTCGTTTGTGCTACTTCCGTTTCGGAGATATTACACATTTATTTTATAGCGATGACGTCACCCAGCCCCCAACCTGTCTCCAAATGGACCCAAAATGGTACCGTTCGTTTGTGCAGGTTTGTGCAGCAAAAATTTTTGTTTGTGCTGCTTCCGTTTCGGAGATATTAGACATTTATTTTATAGCGATGACGTCACCCAGCCCCCCACCTGTCTCCAAATGGATCCAAAATGGTACCGTTCGTTTGTGCTTCGTTAGTGCTGGTTTGTGCAGCAAAAATGTTCGTTTGTGCTGCTTCTGTTTCGGAGATATTACACATTTATTTTATGGCGATGACGTCACCCAGCCCCCCACCTGTCTCCAAATGGATCCAAAATGGTATCGTTCGTTTGTGCTTCGTTTGTGCAGCAAAAATCTTCGTTTGTGCTGCTTCCGTTTCGGAGATATTACACATTTATTTTATAGCGATGACGTCAGGTAGCCCCGCCCCTTTGTTTACTTCCAAACGAGCCAAAATAGTGCCGTTCGTTTGTGTTTCGTTTGTGCTAGTTTGTGCTGCAAAAATGGTACCCATTGTCCCGGCTGCTACGGTTTTGCAGATATTACACATTTAATTCATAGCGAAGACGTCACCCAGCCCCACGTCACTGTATTTTGTCGCGAATTTCAAGCTCCTGGAATGCTCCTGATGCAGGACGAATACAAGGTAAATATGTTCTTGGCCTTTATTTTATTTTCTTTTTATCTTACAGAAAACTTTCACTTCGGGGAATGGCTTTTAGTACGAGGATATTTCTGTAATTATGTTTGTATCGTGCTCATTGATTAATTTCCTTGTTTTCAATAAGCCTATGTGATCATTTTTTTCAATTACATCTGACATGCAAAAGGTTCACCGCAACCTAAATACCCTGATGAGTCTACGTCTGCTCCAAAACATTAATTAATGCAACAGTTAATACATGTATGTGAAGTTGATGACAGCCAGAAAAAGAAACTTGAAAACGTGAAAAAATAACTTTCTTTGTCAAAGGGAACATTATCAACATTTTTTTCCAACAATTCAAACAATGCATCACTGCACTGTGTAGAACACAGCATGTGGGAAGATCTTAGTATTTACTGATGCTGCTTTCACTCCACTTCCCAGGTCATTATAGATCTCCCAGGCATATGCAGTCCTCCTGCAGTATGCCACATAATGCCCGAGAGAATCTTGGGTCAGTCCTAGTTCAAAGCCAATGACTGCTCTCAAAGTAAAGGTCTTCTCTTTTAGCTCCAGACTGGAGGGAAATTCAAGTAAGGCAACTTCCTTGCAACTGCTACCAAGGTCAGTGTCAATCCACACAAACTCTCCCAGATTGTAGCTGTGAGTAACATTACCTGAACACAGAGCCTTGCCTGTATTGTTGTCCTGTGTTTTGAATGAAGACGGACACTGGGAAGGATTTTCAATTGGCCTGAGGCAGAGAGAGTCAGGAAGGCTGAGTCCCTCTTCAGCAGCAGTCTGAAGAGAAGCCATGCCACAGGTCTGCAGGACAGCAACGTTTGGACAAACAAGTAAAACTTGCCTTGTTACTTATTTGCTTAAACTGCAGTACTGTGAGGAGCATTGTTTTATCAAATAAACACTTGGGATATTCCTCATTGCGCTCTCAATTACAGTGGAGATGTTCTGCCCTCTATGAGTATACCTGTGGGTTCACACTCTGTGTTGTGATGGTTTTCACCAGGTGGAGGAACTGGTTCCCACGTTCATAGTTCAGAACAGTCTTTTCAAATGAAAAACTTTCACAGAAAGAACAGCAAGACAGAATCAAATGCACAAGTATTGAGCACAAACACTTTTGATGTGCGAAGTTTAACAGGCTGTTGATGGTTCCCGTTTTTCAACAATGGTACCTTGACTTTTTCCCAGCCCACTTGTGTGTCAATATGCAGCCATTCAGGACAAGGAGAGAGATATGAAGTCATCTTTCTTTTTTTCGGTGGGACCGCTAAACCTCTCCAGTTTTCAACTGCACTGTCAGTAGATGCATCTGGCTCCGCTCCAGGATGAGACTTTTCTCCCCTTTTGTTTACTACTTCAGTTTGAGAAGTACTGCAGACATTGTCAGGCTCTCTGACGGTCGTGGCATCACACACATCACTTTTTTGTTTTGCAGAGCAAATCCGCATGTTTCCCTCAATGAAGGAAAGATGACAAGCAACAAACCGGTCCACACGAATGGGTAGGCTTTCATGCTTGAAAAGGCCTTTTTTTATGTTTTTGAACTCTGCTTCAACAGCTGCGGAACTTGCAGTGATGCTGGTGCTTTTGAAGAGAGGGACCATTATTGCTGTCCAGAGTGGCAAGTAACTTCCAAATCTTGTTATTTGGGGAATAATCTCAGGGAGGAAGTGGATGTTGTCTCTATCCCCATCAGCCATGGCAAGTGACCTGCTCTCCTCACATATTTCTGTCACCCACTCTCGGACATTAGTCTGGATGTGCTGATTTAATCCATCACTTGGTTCTTGTCCCTCAACTTCCTCATCTGAAATGGGGACAAATTCCTCTGCGATTTGCGCTCTCAAGTATTTCTTGCACTTTTCTGATGGGATAGGGGCTCCAGAATTGTCATTACCCTCTGTCTCACTCAGTGCCACAATGGTGATAGCACGAAGAAGTTATTTTGCATGTTGCAAACATTGTGACTTAAGAAGCTGTGCTATTGACCTAATAAAGAAATCCTTAACACGAGGTCTTTTGTTTTTCAGGCAGTCCCATCGGTAGATCATCTTAATGCCTGACAAAACATGGGGGTAGATGTCCAGGTTAATTCCCACGTGAAATGTTAAAGCACTCATTGATGTAGCTCTTCAGATCAGGATGAGGGGTAAAAGCGTTGACTAGAGCTCCAAGAATCGCCAGAGAAAAGTCACTCACTGCTTCTTTAGGAACAGATGCACCTGCATGGATCCATTCCTTCAGCCACTGTGTGATAGCATTAACATCATGCTTCTCTGACAGCATCTGCACGACTGGGACACTGGAGCTGGTATGCCCTGTCATAACACCCTGATACAGGAAGATATGGCCAGACATGCCATTCGGCCTCATCAGTTTTTTAACTATTGAGCCAGTTGCATCAACACATAATATTGGGTGGGATTTCTTTAAGCTCTTGTACACTTGCATTTGTGTTTGACTCCAATAGTGACAGAAGAACTTGTCAAGTCCAATGTCTTTGATGCTGTCACTGTGAGGTGCACTGTATTTCAACATCTGCAATGATAAAATTGGATTTTTGTCACCTAATGCCAAATCATTTTTCTCTTGCTTTGCCTTGCGCAGGGTGGCCAAATTTGGCAGGTGGCTTGGCCCAGGGTCTCCGAAGTCCATCGATTTATTTGCCTGTGATGCTCGCCATACATGTGGTTCCATCCTGCCCTCACAAAGTTCCTTGGCTACCTGCACACGCAACTGTCCAGATAGAAACCGCTTTGAGCTACCAGTGTGTAGGGAGTCTTCACTGTTCTTAATGAAACAGTTCAATATTATTGGACTGTTAATTTCTGGCTCCCCGCTACAATTAATGTTGAGAAGGCCATGACACTCCTTGCAGTATCCTCTGATTTCGATATAATTATTTGAGACCAATGGATAGACCTTGGCTCTTTTAAAAACAAATGTGCAAGGAGTTTTGACTGTTTTCCAGATTTGTTCATTTATGATGTGGGTCCAGGTGCCAGGCTTCAAAATTGTATATTCTCTTTTTCGGGTTCGACAGTTCTTATCTTTGTATTCAGCCTTTTCCGGAATAAATTCCATCCACTTGTCAAAAGGAGTATGAAGCTGAAAGGACTGTTCAGGTCCTGATTCCGAGCTTGCTTCACTGCTAGTTTCAGGATCAGTTTCATCATGACTGAATCCCAGAGCTGACCAGATATTGCGTCTGTTTGTTTTTACAAAGGTGTACAGAGCCTTTGCAGACATCTTCTTTTCCAACTGGTCACTCAGATCTGACCCCACAGTAGCGCTTGGAGTGGCTACGTTACCATTTTCAAGTATGGCCTCTTTTGATGAGCAGAGAACTGCAACAATTAAATCATTGTCTACTGCTGGTTGTTTGGGCATCTAGTTGAAGGACAAATATAAATATAATCAGGATTCATTGCTTGAATAATTAAAATTACACATGCGTGATCATTATAATTGCTATGCATGGACGGAAAAATGATGCAAAGGGAAAAATATTTTTACATCAAAATGTATCAAGCATGCTTTCTTTAGAAATTTAGTTTTCTTGGTCAGTGCAAATTACACATGTATAATAAGACAATGTTAGCCAACTAGCTATTCAGACTACCTAGGGTGTTTTTAATTCTATATTGTAGGAACTCCGTTTTTTTTTTTTTAAACATTTTACTTACATTGGTCGATGGTCACTTCCCAGAAAAAGACGCTTTCTGTCACTCACTGTTATTAAATCTTCGGAGATAGTTGGGCATTTGTCGCTTGAAAAAGTTGCACGTCTTTGTTTTTCGCCACCCTGTTGCGATATGTCTTACCGGCCTGCAGAGGTCACTTGGCATGGTAATTAGTTGGATAATACATGTGTAAGAATTCAGGAGTTATCATGATGTCAAGTGAAAAAGAATCAAATACATGACAGGGGGTTAATGAAGAAGCATGATTTTAATAATAAAAAATTGCAATGGCACAAACAAATGGTTAATTAACGGTCCATGGTGCAAGGATTTGACATCTCTAGAAAATAAATTAGTATTAAATAAATGACAAATTGAATGATTCACTGAACGCCAACAATTTTTTTTGCGGCACAATCGGTACAATTTTTGCAGCACAAACCAGCACAAACGAAACACAAACGAACGAACGGCACTATTTTGGGTCGTTTGGAAGTAAACAAGGGGGCGGGGCTACCAGACGTCATCGCTATAAAATAAATGTGTAATATCTCCGAAACGGAAGCAGCACAAACGAAAATTTTTGCTGCACAAACCTGCACAAACGAAGCACAAACGAACGGTACCATTTTGGGTCCATTTGGAGACAGGTGGGGGGCTGGGTGACGTCATCGCTATAAAATAAATGTGTAATATCTCCGAAACGGAAGTAGCACAAACGAAGATTTTTGCTGCACAAACCTGCACAAACGAAGCACAAACGAACGGTACCATTTTGGATCCATTTGGAGACAGGTGGGGGGCTGGGTGACGTCATCGCTATAAAATAAATGTCTAATATCTCTGAAACGGAAGTAGCACAAACGAAAATTTTTGCTGCACAAACCAGCACTAACGAAGCACAAACGAACGGTACCATTTTGGGTCCATTTTGAGCAGATGGGGGGCTGGGTGAACTCTGGATGACCTACAAAAGAATCGTTCATAACTAAAAAAACTATAGCAGCACAAACGAAAATTTTTGCCGCACAAACCAGCACAAACGAAGCACAAACGAAACAGACTATTTTGCTTAAATTTTGCGGGGGGGTGGGGGGCCAAGTTCACGCAGGTCACAAACAAATGGTTAATTAACGATCCATGGAGCAAGGATTTGACATCTCTAGAAAATAAATTAGTATTAAATAAATGACAAATTGAATGATTCACTGAACGCCAACAAATTTTTTTGCGGCACAATCGGTACCATTTTTGCAGCACAAACCAGCACAAACGAAACACAAACGAACGGCACTATTTTGGGTCGTTTGGAAGTAAACAAAGGGGCGGGGCTAACTGACATCATCGCTATAAAATAAATGTGTAATATCTCCGAAACGGAAGCAGCACAAACGAAATTTTTTGCTGCACAAACCTGCACAAACGAAGCACAAACGAACGATAGATACCATTTTGGATCCATTTGGAGACAGGTGGGGGGCTGGGTGACGTCATCGCTATAAAATAAATGTGTAATATCTCCGAAACGGAAGCAGCACAAACGAAAATTTTTGCTGCACAAACCAGCACTAACGAAGCACAAACGAACGGTACCATTTTGGGTCCATTTTGAGCAGATGGGGGGCTGGGTGAACTCTGGATGACCTATAAAAGAATCGTTCATAACTAAAAAACCATCGCAGCACAAACGAACATTTTTGCTGCACAAACCTGCACAAACGAAGCACAAACGAACGGTACCATTTTGGATCCATTTGGAGACAGGTGGGGGGGCTGGGTGACGTCATCGCTATAAAATAAATGTGTAATATATCCGAAACAGAAGCAGCACAAACGAAAAATGTTGCTGCACAAACCTGCACAAACGAAGCACAAACGAACGGTACCATTTTGGGTCCATTTGGAGACAGGTGGGGGTTCTGGATGACGTCATCGCTATAAAATAAATGTTTAATATCTCCGAAACGGAAGTAGCACAAACAAATTTTTTTGCTGCACAAACCAGCACTAACGAAGCATAAACGAACGGTACCAATTTGGGTTCATTTTGAGCAGATGAGGGGCTGGGTGAACTCTGGATGACCTATAAAAGAATCGTTCATAACTAAAAAACCATAGCAGCACAAACGAACATTTTTGCTGCACAAACCAGCACAAACGAAGCACAAACGAAACAGACTATTTTGCTTACGTTTTGCGGGGGGTGGGGGGCCAGCTTCACGCAGGTAGATAGCCACCTTACATGCAATAACGTCATTGTTCCATTTTCTTGTTCCCGGCATTTCTCTAAGAGGTAAGGCTCCCTTTGGGTCACTTTTTCCGATTGAACGTTACCTCAAAAGAAATTACCCTTTTGTAATTTGCTAGGACCCCCTCAACTGACCTTTCTGCTATTTTAATGGCAGTTGACGTAATTATCAATATTCAATGTGGCCCTTCCCCTTTGGAAGAACACCAGTGTTTTGTTTTCAATGCTTTTAATGAGAACGTGCTTTGTTCTTTTTGCCTTTAAAATATTAATTTAAATTAATGTAAATGCCAAATTTAAATCATCCTTAGTTTCCCACTTGATTTTAAAACATGGTAATCTATATTGTCGCCCAAACAATTTTTCATGCGGGGTTAAACCCACAGTACTTGTAATATTTATGTTCAGTTTGACCAGGTCTAAACATTTTGTCCATGATCTTCCATTTTTCCCATGCACATTTTCACACTTTATACCAGTTCTGTCACGAGAATTAATTTCCGAAATCCCATATCTTGGTATTATTTTTTTACATAACGTTTTTGCCACTGTTAAGGCATTCAGTTTTTTTGTTTAAACCAAATCAAACCATTTTGAGAATGCATCTATTATGACCAGGCAGTATAACCCTGTGGATTGTGTTTAGCACATGTTAAACAAGCTCTACAATTTTTTTTTTTTTTTTTTTATAAATGTTTTGAATATGAATCAAATTCATATGTTGTATAAAGCTGACTGAACTGCCCTATTATCCCTCCTCTTGAGCCATGTGACACACACTATGGCTCAATATTACTGCCCATTCGTATAGGTTCTATGGTAGGACAGGTCTGTCTTCTGGTCATTTATAGATACCATTCTCCACTCCTGCCCCTCTTTTCGTCCCTAATTGAATTTCAGTCTATGGACTTTGTCGCTGCACTTCTTTAAAAACGTTTCAGTAGTTTAATCTGCTTCTTGTGTGTATAAAATTTGAAGCATCTCTTGCACCACAGCTATGGGGTTCCGTCTGCAAGCTTGTTACCTCTTGAATTTAATCAGCTTCTTGTGTGTGTGCCCTGCACACGTGCATATAGCTATTTTTCGTGGCAATTGGACTGCTTCCACAACTAGCTTAGTTGTAGTTTCTTGTTACTTTTCAATCATTTTCTCATCGTTTATCACAAGGATCTTAGCAATTTGAATAAAAATCAAAATGTATGTTTTATTTTACTCAATAGTACGATTTAGAGAATCCATATGTAGTAAAGTGTTGTATTACTACATATGATTTCATCTTCATTTAATTTTGACACACCTTTCAAAATGCTCCTCAGTGTCCCAGTGCACACATGCTTTGCGTGTGTAACTGGTTGTCTCAACCCGTGTTCCACATCCTAATCTTTCCTCCCTCCAGGTGTCAAACCAATCAAGATAAAGATAAAAACCAACAAAGTAACCGCCAGTAAATTAATATAATAGTCAATTGTTGTTGTTTCTTAACTTTAACTAACTCAATCACTCTCTTATTCCCAAATGCAAAAACTTGTGTAGTCTTGACACAACCAATCGACTATTTCTTCTAAATTTAGCTTTGAAATGTTATTTAATAATTTTGCTTCATCCAATTCCAGAAAGCAAGTTCTTTCCATCTTTCAAATTTTGTTTCATCAGGGCTAGGCATTAATGCAGTGTGGACCAGTTTCTACCCACAAAAAATTGCTTGCCTTTCTTTTCTTCTTGTTTTCACAAAATTGCTTTTGTTTTGCGGTGCAAATCAGATAGACTACAGTCTAGCAAATTCTTTTGTGCACCTACATTAGCCAATTTGAACACATGACACTGACAGCACGCAGACAACACAAAAACCTACAGCAGAGACACAGCTCACAAACAATACAAACAACGCTGCGCAAACGTCATCCTCTATTTTGACGTTTTGGTTATACTTTTGTTTTCTCATCAGTGCCTTTTATCCTTCATGCAAATATTGTCACATCTTCCTTAAGCATCACCCTGCTTCAAATATTCAAACATTCTCTGAGAAACTCACACTTTCCCTGCTTCGCCTGCAGCCACAGCACCCCTTGTGCGAGGGGGGGGGGGGGCGCAGCATCAATGTTGATTGGTCACAGGCTGGCCATTTCCTGCAACAACCATGATGCCGGCCCACCGCCCACACGAGCATAGCAATGGCCCCGCCCCGCAACTACGCGAGAGCGCAGGCACGGTTATCAGTCCCACCTTCTCAAAGGGCAGGCCAACTTTGCTGTTGCCCCCTTCATCATGTTCACCTTCAACATCTTTCAGTCTTCTACACAACATTTGCTGTCTCTTATTCTCGTCCTGTCAAGCCACCATTCTAGTCACTTTCTGCCACACACGTCTTATTTTCTCTACTGCCACACACTGCTCATTTTAGTTTCTCCAACCAACTTAAACACACCATCATCCACTTCTCAATTTCCCTATTATTGCTTAACAGCCTCCAGAACATTCTCCAATACTGATTTCTTCCATTGGACACACATCTCACTCGCACTCATACACACACCCATTCATGAGGATCCTCTGCGCACACACGCACACACACCAGCACAAAAGGATGACACACAACATATAGAACACATATAACGCACTAAGAACACCTTTTTGCTTGTCTTACTTGTCAGATTTATTCCCTATTTTACTTTTAGAAGCTATTTGTAATTCTTTCCCATTTATTTAGCGAATTTTAACTTCAGTATTTCTTTATCTTACTTTATCCTTTTAACATAAATATCTCCTGTATATTTAAGCTACTTTCTCCTTAATTTTGGCAGCCAGGTTCCCACTTCATTATATGGAAACCTGATTCGATTTGATTTTGGCCTAGTCATATCAAAATATTTTTTTAAGTCGGTCGGGATCCTGCCTTTCAATTATTTTCCAATCTTTGCATTTTAGTCCATGTTGGGGTAGGGACTTTTGCTTACTATTTAAGTTTCCCATGGTTTATTTTTCTAAATTTTGGAGTTGGTAGTTTGAATGGCACCTACAGTGTCCTAAAACCAACTTTATTCACAGGACAGTGGTTAAAAAGTCAATGTGTGGTAAGTCTCCTTTCACCTCCCCGAAGGGAGCGGAGAGTCCTTGCCTCTGCACCCACACAAAGCCACTGTTTACAATCCTGCGTGTTTATATAGAGGAGCGCTCAAATGAGATCACTCTCAGTCAAACCGTTCACAAGCATACCACGCGCGTTTTTTTAATAACAGAGGAGTCCGCCCCTCCTGCTGCGGAATTTAACTAGCTTGAAAGCTAGGGGGCTCCACACCGCCCTTGCGGAATTTAACTGTTTCTAATTGCACTTGATAGGGTCTAGAATTCTCAAGGTTTTAAGTGTATTAAGTGACCTCTTGTCACAGCTCATTCATTCCTTTTTAGTAGAATTAATATTCCTACTCACGGTCTGCTGATTCTCTTCCTCGGAAGATCTCGTCAACCCTCCCGGTGTCCAGCCGGACTGATCGAGACAGTCCCGTCAAAGGGCTTTTGTTTTACCTCGGCCGAGGATTTTCGCCTGCGTCGAAGAGTCCGCTGGACCCGCCAGGTGTGTCTGGACTGGTGCGCTGGCCCCCCGCGTGCCGCCGTGGGGGGTTGGGTTTTTGGGACGTCGGGAGCCGTCCCTTGTGGGGGGGGTTCTGTCATGTCTCGTCCCCAGTTTTGTGATGTGTATAGGTTGTCATTGTTTCTGTGTGTCTGTGTGCTCGCCCCTCACTTCCTGTGTGCCCTTGATTAGTGTAATCACACTCACCTGCCTCTTGTTGCCTGTGTTGTATTTAAGTTCTGTTTGTGTGCCACTCGATGTCGGAGCATTGTGGACAATGCATGTGTCACTGTCACGAGGTTTGTTTGGTTCCTGTCTTTTGTTTCGCGTTTTTATCGGTCGGT
Source organism: Syngnathus typhle (assembly GCF_033458585.1). Classification (NCBI taxonomy): domain Eukaryota; kingdom Metazoa; phylum Chordata; class Actinopteri; order Syngnathiformes; family Syngnathidae; genus Syngnathus; species Syngnathus typhle. The sequence goes on along the minus strand of NC_083738.1, from coordinate 1,500,662 downwards.
CCTGTTAGTTTTGATGTTAAGTCACGTCAGTTTGCTGAGTCTGTCTTTTGAGTTCCTGCAATAAACCCTGGTCCAAGCTGCACTTGGTCGCCCTGCTCCATTCCACACTCCATCCGTGACAGTCTGGTGTTTTATTCCTTGTTTTTATAACCATAAAAATCTGACATTTGGTTAACTGCTTTATATGACAATATGTATATGTTCTACGTTGTTATGAGTTGGTGTCCCCAAAATTAACAAATGTCGGCATAATGGTTTTTTCCCCCAACCTTTTATTCCAACACAAACACATTCGATATAATAACACCATCAACTACAAGCCAACAAATACAAAATTAAAACATCAATGTCGGCATAAAGTGTCTCTGCTGGCAATTGCATAGCGGCAATGCTGTCTGTCACTCACCCGTGAATCTTCGTGAACGACCAATTGGCAGCGCCAGCGAGCGTTAGATGGCGACTTCACGAGTCAGTGACGTAATTTCCCGTTCACGAACGAGTCAGTGACGCAATTTCCCGTTCACGACCGGGTGAGAGACTGTTGCCAACGGATCAGAGTCACAGTCAGAGTCAGCTTTAGTCAATTCCTTCATGCTAAGACACAAAGAAATCAAAATTACCTTTCCCCTATCCCACGGTGACGAGACACAGTACACGATAAA